>NC_142010.1:130792291-130877291 GCF_049901735.1 Notechis scutatus
ATTTTTATATTTGCTCTCCCTTCTGTTATTTCCCCAGCCTCGGTACAATCTCTTATTATCAGGACATTACAGCAAAGGTTCTTTGCTCCGTGAATCAATTCTGGACTTGCTATCCTTGTGACCTGTGCAGAACCCAGAAACCAAGCCAGTTTATTACTACAGTACCTTTGCTTCAATGCATTTGAAACTATAGAAAATCTGATTTTTTTAAAAAAAAAATCTCTTGGTGCCTTGCAACTTTACAGGCAGACTCTGAGGAGTCTCACTTCATCCTCTCTTGGCTTTATTTTTTTCTTGCCATTTTCTGCTTTTAGCAATAGCAACAGCACTTAGACTTATATACCACTTCATAGTGTTTTACAGCCCTCTCTAAGCGGTTTTACAAAGTCAGCATATTGCCCCCAATAATTTGGGTCCTCATTTTACTGACCTTGGAAGGATGGAAACCTAAGTCAACCATGAACTGGTCAGGATCGAACTGCTGGCAGTCAGCAGAATTAGCCTGCAATACTGCATTGTACCTACTGCACCAGCACAGCTTTTCAACTGCAAGGCTGTGAGGAAGATTGTGGATCAGCTTCCCACTGCTTTTTGTACAGTCGGCGTTGGCCTTCAAAATAGCCTACACAAGAAGTATCATTGCTAGCACTATCTTTATTATTAGGTTACTGAATCTTTCAAGTCTGAAAGCACCTATTCCTCCTTTACATTTATTTTCCAGAAAACTAGGAAGGGTATTTTCTGAGATCCTTCCCATTTACTTCTGGGGGCTGATGTACTTTTTGCAGGATGGTTATCTAGATTTCAGCTCTTCTTTCTCTTTCCTAAGGCCATACCCATATACCATGATAGTTAGCGAATGGAAATTGTTGCAAATGTGGTCATTCCTCTAGACCATGGGTCAACATCCTTTTGGACCTCAGGGACCACCAAACTCATAATTTTAAATCCTGTGGACCACTAATATGAGTTTTGACTGATGGTGGCTTGCTGACGTTGGTAGGAAAGTCGGTACCATATTCCAGAGCTGCAATAATCACAGGAGTGGCCCTTTGGTAATTCCGGAGCAGCTCCTCCAGTCCATGGCAGGCCGGTGCACCCAGGTGGAGGAGCAGCTGCTCCAGGATGACCAAAGGGCCAGTCCTGTGACTATTGCAGCTCTGGAATATGGGACCGACTTTCCCACCAATGTCAGCAAGCCACCTCAGGATGGATTTCCCTCCCACACCATTGGTTTTACCTTCCAGTTCCAGCCTGCGTGGCTCTACTCAAGGTAAAGTTTGTGTTCGGCTGAAGGGTGGGGGCCAGCAGGTGGATGGGCCATGTGGGCAGTGCAGCCTTATGTTCCTGTGTAGCCTGGATTAATTGCTTTGGGGGAGTGCTTGGGGGGGACATTTCTCTGCAGACCACCAAAGTTTTCTCGTGGACCACCAGTGGTCCCCAGCCCACTGGTTGGCGACCACTGCTCTAGACAAACCTCTGGAATCGTACTCTGCTGAGAGGTTATAAAGGCAACATGGAATTGTCAAGTAATTTAAAAGATCAGCCTGTGAAATATGGATAATATTGTGGTGAGTTTGATAGGCCATAAATTATATCATGGAGTGTAGTGGGGAAAGGTACCAACAGTCAACCTCAATCTTTCAATGAGTACATCTAAACATTATAATTATTCATTCTAATTAATAAAATGAAAGGTTTTATTTAAGATGAAAAGCTTTTGCTGGTTCAAGCAATGGATTAATAAATGAACCAATTAACATTTCATTTTACCTACTTTCATTTACTTATTACATTTATCTGGCTGCCCATGTGAAATAGATGCTCAGGGCAGTTAACATTATTTAGTAAAGCCAAACACAAACCCACCCAAACAAACCATAAAACACATAGCAGCCAAGAGCAAATTACAAAAGCACCATACAGTCAGGACAACCAGGAAACAACCGGTTCTTTACAATACACCGGAAGCCCTAGAGTTGACCACAGAATCAAGTCTTCATGGCCATGTGGAATGCCAACACAGTTGGGACCAATCTGATTACCAGATAGATATTATTAATGTATAAATTACCAGACCCCAAACCATGAAATGGTTAAAGGATACTACCAATATCTTGAATTTCATTTATAAGCATACTGGTAGCTAATGCAGCTTTGAGAGCAGTGATGTCACGTGTCCAAAATTAACGGTTCGATTAATTGCCCATGTGCCCACATTCTGCACCAGCTGAAACTTCTGAACGCTTTTCATGGAAGCGGTACGAAGAGCAGGTTGTCCATTTGATTATGGCCCTTTTATTCAAATTGGTAAAATGTAGTCACAGAAAAAATGTACTTTTTTTTTGCTTTGGCTCTAATTTGCCAGTTCCTCATTAAGGGTATTGTGATATTGCTGCATGCAATGATGTCGTATCATATGTGTCTGTTAATAATTAAATATTATTAACCAAAAGAGAGAAATGAAGGTGGCTCAAATCATTAGTGTCTTTTATAATGTCTTTTAACATTTGAGGGAAAATTTCTAGATCAGCATGGGGAAGACTGTAGGAGATAAACTGATTTATCTCATGGGGAGATTGGTATCCATAGCTTGTGTCAGTGAACTCATCATGATGAATGTTTAAGAGGTAAGGCAATCTGTTTAAAGACCTTTGTGCAGGAGGGAAATAATTGATGTTCACAAACAATAGCAAAAGCAATGCTTTTTGTTTCCTCATTTTATCCATTTTCCCTTTTGCTTCCCCCTTTTCCCGTTGTCTTTATTTCTATTTGTACTTTATATTAAGAACTTAAAAAAACTTATTTTTTTTTTTAAACAGTTAGTTTACAAAAAACTAGCTTCATTCAGAATCTTGCCTATATTACAGACAATTCTTAGACTTTGAAATAAAGCTTGGCATTGCTCTACAGTTTAAATCCTGATAATTGGGTACTGTATTGTTTATTTATCAAACGTGTATGCTGCCTATCTCTGAATGTTACTGTAAGTGGTTTACAAACACTGAATAAAATGCTGTATAGAACCTTAAAACAATAAACAAAGATCTTAGATTTAAAAATTCAATTAAAAAAAACTAAGCAGGATGGAGAGGGAGGGAGCAAAGTGCTCTAGAAAGTTAGCACCCACCCCTCTCCTTGAAGAATTAAATATTTTAGGAAATACCCTGTTTCTCCAACAATATGGCCTCCCCCAATAGGAAGTCCCAGCATGTTTTATAGGCATGAATGAAATTAAGCCCCTCCCCCAAATTAAGGCCTATATTAAAACATGCAAAATGGGGGGATGGTGGGGGCTTGCCATTAGGGAAGTACTTTTGTTCCACACCTGGATATGGTGTTGCCTGCGTTGACCCCAATATGAAGTGCCTCACCAACGCCAAGGTCAACATCCAAGCCATCACTGCCTGCCTGCCCGAAGATGCAAGGGGGGAATTAAGTCACCCCTGAAAAGACGGCCTAGCCATTTTGGGGGCTCAAAAAAAAAATAAGACCCGGCCTTATTATATGAGAAACGTGGTATTAAAAAGGCAAAACATTATATTTCACGAAATGAGAAATGGAGAAATGTGTTTTTAGAGGCAAAAAGCAGCCCCCACCTTTTCTTAATAGCCCACAGCAGATGTCAGCACGTAAGAGATACAGAGCTTATTGAGCACTAGATAGCTCTATTCATAAGCAAATACCCTTAGCCAAGAGCCAAAACAGGACAAAAGCCATTAACAGGAATTGCCCAACACCCTTTCAGAATAGAAGCCTTCATTGCATCACCCTCAGAGCTGTCCAAACTTCAACCAAACTGAACTCAAACAAACGCTTAGGATTTGTATTTCCTCTTTTGCCTACAGAGACAGCTATGACCGCTACATGAACCCTAACCCCCTGCCACACCCACCAAGCCACGCCCACCAAACCATGCCCACAGAACTGGTGTAAAAAATTTTGAATCCCACCAACTGCACTAAAGTGACAGTGTTGATGATAGCTGATGAGAAAGATGAGATGATTATTTTTCTTGAAATTCGATAACAAACTACTGAAGATATTGTTAGCACTATGAATTCCAGAATATATATGACTGAGTAGAAAGAATTGTGGTTGGAAGTCAGCGAGTACATCTTTTACTGATTTACTAGAGGTAAGACTCTAGATAGACGATTCTTCAAGATAAAACAAGACATTAAAAGCCCCATGGGACTGAGATTCCAATTTACACATTACTTTAGCTTAGGGCAAACATGAGAAAGCTTCCTGAATAATATTCAAGTTTGCCTGTACATTATAAGCTAGATATTAAGAGAGCTTACTATTTCTAGCTTCTGCTTGATAGGCATCTGATAAAATCCGGTTATTTATTGTAAAAGTTATTTGGTTTGCTATGGAGAATGGCATTTAAACTTTTAATTTTTCCTTTGATTACCATATTGAACAAGCCAGAAAAAAATGTGAAAAGTATATGCAATATCACCGAACAAGAATTCTCAAAACTTCATCAGGTTTCCAGTCATCATATTCTGAAACCATCAAATTGTACTAGATAACACTTCATAATCATACAAAAAAAAACAAAAACAAAGAAAGCTTTACTTGAATATGTATGATTATTACTTTTCTAATTTCTAAAGATACTTTTGTTAGGTTTTTAGTGTTTTAATGCTGGATGCCACCCTAAGTTGTTTGTTGCAAGATGGGCAGGAAATAAATTAAATAAATAAATAAATTTAAATAAATAAAATGTTCTGCTATTATCTTCATTTCTCTAGAGTATATTGGACTTCTTTATACTGTATTTGGCTCTTCATTATATTTTTCCATTAATTTCTATATGAATTCAGTTACAGGAAAATTTCATGAATTGTAATCCCTTTACATTATTTAGTAGCAATTCTCTTTCTCTCACCCTCCCCTCCTTGTTTTTCCACCCTCTTTTTAAAAATAGTCTTTATTCCAGTTTACAGGTGAAGGTACAATATGTATGAAGGTACTATATGTATAATGTATGTATGTATGTATGAAGACCTTTTTGGTATGGGGTTGGTTATTACAGGGACTGCCTCACTCCAATGATCTCTACGCATCCTATCAAGTACATCAGTCAGTTTACTCAAACAATCTACAGCAGGGGTCCCCAACCGGTACCGGTCCGTGGAACAAGTCCTACCGGGCCGCTGGTTTGCTGGGCGCCGCCATCTTTTTTTGATGAAAAAGTGCTTCCGGTGAGCTTTTCCGGGTAGAAAGCTCACCGGAAGCACTTTTTCATCAAAAAGATGGCGGCGCGCCCAGCTAATGCCGGTACCGGGCCGCGCCATAAAAAAGGTTGGGGATACCGGGCCGCTGCATAAGAAAGGTTGGGGATCACTGATCTACAGGCCATAATAAAAACTTATTCTGAAATATGCAAAAATGACCTACCCTTTTAAATCATAGCCCTCAATGCCCCTACATAAATTAAATCAGATTGCCTCCTTATCCTAATTACACCTGTTAGAAACTTTGCCACCTCTAAAGTCGCTTTAGGAATTCGATTATAGAAAAGATATGTGACATAAAATTAATTTGAATGTTCAGGAAATGATGTTAAAATAGGATTAATCAGATCATTATGCAAATTAAGACCAACGCTGTAACAGAGAACATGCTTCATTGATTCTATATCATGGTTATTATAGGACACATTCTTTTGGAGTAGGTAGTTTCCTTATATCTTCCTCCTTGTATTTAGGAGGGGAGACAATCAGCCTAGTCCTACCAAAAGCCCATCTATATTTAAATATGGAAATATTTTTAAAGTAAGATGTAAGGTAAAAGGCTTTTCCATATCTCCATACATTCCAGAGTATCCTGGGGAATAAGATACTTTAACCATTACTTGAATCCTGGTAGACAATATCTAAAAACCTCTATTCAATTTAAACATTTGCTCAAAAATAATTTAAACTTGATAACCATATCAAATCAATATATATTTGTCATATATTGTCTGCTAACAGAGTTATTCAGAAACTGGTGTAGCTGTCTAAACAGATTAGGGCCAATAAACTAGCAGATATTATAAAAATATATAATTTCAACCCCAGTTTAATAGCAGCCAATGAGGTTGAAATTGAAAGAGGACATAAACTTGTTTCCAATAACAAGATTATATTGGGGACACAATGTAGGACATGAAGCAGAGCATGAAGGAACTGGGCTTGTAATGAAAGATGATCATCTTTCATTCCTTTAACCCAGATTGCTGCCTATATTTTAAAAAAACCTGAGCTACTGCTTCAGGGCTTAGAAACTTGAATTACTGTTGAGGGCAGGTTCATTTCCCTTGGAATTCAAAAGTTTTAAGAACTGTTGACCTAAAGCAGCGGTAGGGAAACTTGGCTCTTTTATCATTTATGGACTTCAACTCCCAGAATTCTTGAGTGAGCCATAAAAGGTCTTCAGTTGTGGAGGAAATCAATTTTTGACTTGAATGGGACTGTTTAATATACAAATGTAGGACATATAAAGAATTATGTCCTACATTTGTATATTAAACAGTCCCATTCAAGTCAAAAATCGATTTCCCCCACAACTGAAAAACCAGTAGGCCAGGGATGGAGAGCCTTTTACTCCTTTACTCAGGAATTCTGGGAGCTGAAGTCCATAAGTGATAAAAGAGCCAAGTTTCCCTACCCCTGACCTAGAGGTACATGCCTTCTTATACCACTTATACAATTTGAAGAGTAGGTGACAGCCATGGCAAGGGGGCAGGGGATGGCACAGGTAGATCTTGTATTCAATTTGTGCCCATTCCTGGAGTGAGAAACACTCCTCCCCCCAATGAAGTGTGTAAAGTGTTCTTGTAAGAACATTTACAGGAAGCAGTGGCGGTTCAGCCCGGTTCTGCCAGGCCAGTAACAGCGATGAGCAATGGAGACAGAACCAGTTCTATCCGCTGCTGTGCTGTTGGGCCCACCTGCCCGCCCAGGCTCCCATACTCATCGTTATTCCCTGCTTTTGAAGCGCAACTGCTTTGCGCAGATTGCTGCGTGGCAGCTGCTGAAGCGACCGGGAGAGTGCAGGCTTGCAGGAGCTGAGTTGGAACACCTCTGCAGCTGCGCAAACACCTCTGTGCCTGCACAAAGTGCGCATTTGGCATGTGCAAGCAAATTGTGTGCATGCACACAAAGCACGTCCACCAAGCCACGTCCACCGAACCGGTGGTAAAAATATTTGAATCCTACCACTGACAGGAAGGCTTTCCCCCAATTTTTAAGTTGATTTCTTTATTTTTATTTTCAATTTCTTTATTAAATTTGTTCTACTGCCCATCTCCCTGTAATGCTTACTAGTTATAAAGCAAGTAGAAAAACTAATTAAAACTATACAGATTAAGATATTAAATCTATACCATAGTAATCACTGGTCTCCAAAATGGTAGGGAATCATTTATATCCTCAAATGAATGATTAAGGGAATAAATACTATCAGAATTCATCCAATTAGATTTAAGTAAACATTCTCCCACACTAGACCTGTTATATTACTGTGGATTATTAAATCATTATAGAGTTTAATGACAAAATGTTTTAGAGTTATTATTTAACAATAAACTTAATACATAAGAACATCATTCTTAATATTTCTTCTATTTTTTTTTGTCAGCCAAGATAATTTTCTACTTATTTTTTTTTATTTGGAAGAGAGAAGCGGGATTTTATTAAAGCCGTACTGCCTATAATTTCAATATGCTCCTCTAAGCTTCTTTTTTGACAGATGTCATTCTGAATCAAACCAAAGAAACCTATTAGATAACAGTGATGCAGTTCCACTTTGGGTAGTTTAATAAGCAGAATAATGTATCTTGAAGCAATGAGATTGAATCATTACAGGCCCTAAAAATGCACTCAGATGATTCTTGAGAGCACAGATTATATTTTTAAACTGTTGTTTTTCTCAGAATCTAATAGCAACTTAGTACACCTACACGCTACATCCAACCATTTGCAGGGTTTATACCATCTAATTCAAATAAAGCTGGTTAACAGAAGGATTTTTTTTTAATTGATGGAGATAACATTACAGAAAGGATTAAAATGAAGAGGATCACTCTCTGACCTTAGTCTAACTTGGAATCTCTGAACAAATTTAGTTTATACACAACTAGACTGCCATGGCCAACTCAGACGAGGAAGATGAGGATCATCAGACTAAGGGGATCCACCTGGAAGAGCTACCTAACTACCAGGAGAGGCAACTATTATATTGCTGGGCTTAGGAGGCAAAGAGCCCCAAATGTCCCCTGCCCCCAATGCAAGGGCCTGTTATGAGGAGAGGAGAGCTGAGCAAAGGCTATTGGCCAGAAAAAACTCTGCCCCAGTAAAGGAACAAATCCACATCATGCCATTCCTATATAAGGGGAACAACTTGCCTCAGAAATCTGCTGGTGACCACTCTCCATTTACCTCCCCATCATGCTCCTCAATTCCTTACTGCCTTTTTGTTTGTTCAGACCTTTTGCCATTACAGTCTTTTTTGAACATCTTTTTGGTAAAGATATAAGACTTACCTATGTGTCCGTGATTTCCATGCACCAGGACAGGATCCAGCCAATAAAATTTGTATTAGTTTTTAGAACTTCTATGTGGCAATTTTTTTTTCATTTTAAGTCTTTAATGTTTTTTTTAAAAAAACTTATTTTCCAGTGCAATTGTTTCTGGTTATTGTGGAAACTGATGGTGTTTATTAATAAAAAAGAAAATGAGATTCAAATCCAATCCAAATATTTGTAGGGCAGATATTTTGTCTCATCAGTGTAAAATTAGCATTAATAATTAAAACTCTAAAACTAGAAAATTGCACCAAGATTGCCATGCCATAGAGTAGACATGGTTCTATTTTTTCTATTTTTACTACGAGTGATGATGAAATAAGTAAAGCTAAGCTGGCACAAGATGACCTGTATTAATAGGATGAGTCACATTTAGAGGAAGAAGGATATATGACCCTAATAAGAGTGCAGCCCATGTCTCTACTAATAAAATTGTGTCAAGGGAATAAATATTTATAAAGATTTATCCTTCTTCTTAACCTCCCAGCCTGCAAAGTTCCATGAGATCAACTCCAGGCTGGTGGGATTTTGTAGCTCAAGGTATCAATCACAAGCAATTACTGAGTTCAGTGTATCATAGTGGTCCTTGAAAACACTACCATTTCTGAGAAGCAATAAGAACGTCATCCATCATATTAAAGTTTTGATAGGATATGAGGGAGGAAGCTAAGTCATGGAGATCCTAATTTCATCAGTAATTTGGAGGAAGAGCATAGGAGATAGATCTAAAGGTTTCCTCTATTTGCAACATATTTTCATCATTTTTATAGAGTATAAGGGGAAGGACTTCCAGAGTGTTTTGCTGCAGTAATATTAGATGACTTAGAGCAGGCGTGTCAAACTCAATTTCATTGAAGGCCGCATCAGGGTTGTGTTGACCTCAGGGGGCAGTAGTGGACGTGGCCAGAGTGGGTGTGGTCAGGTCAACATCACTCGTGTCGGGGGCGCCTGTGATGGCCCAAGCACTCTGCCAGTGAAAATGGGCTGGCGAGCTCCATTTTTGGCTACGACGGCCTCCTGCAATCCTCTGCCAATAAAAATGGAGTTCAGGACAACAGCCCTCCCAAACTCCATTTCCACTGGCAGAGGCACGTGGGCTAGTCCTTTGTTGTTCCCAAGGTGGCCCCGGGGGCCAGATCTAAGCACCCCGTGGGCTGGATCAAGCCCCCAAGTCTTGAGTTTGACACTCCTGATTTAGAGAAAGATTTAATTCCTGAAGGCAGATCCCCACAATAAGATTTTTACCATTGACTCCTTGGGGGCATTTGTTGTCTTAACTTGTTCATTCTTACATGTAAGCAAATAATAATTCTAGAAAAACATCTGGCGAGCCTTATATTATTTTGTTCAAGGATCTTGCTTAAATTGCAAGATCTTATCCAAGAGAGCTGCTGAGGTGAAGGTCACTGGTGCCCTTGCTGTAATGTACTCTGTTTTAACAATATCCTTCATTCAGAATGGGAATGGAATAAAAGGAACAATCTGCTGGACAAAGTGCAATTTGCAATATCATTGAGATAAATGACACCGAGGCTTAGGTAAAATTAACAAAAGCTAACTTATAAGGAACAAGAAACAAATGCCAATCCAGGTTTTGTTAATTTGCTAGTAGACAGATGGGGCAAAGGCAAAGCCAAAGCTGAACAATGTAAACTCTGTGGTGGATCCTTGCCAGAAGCATTGTCGTCAATAGGTGTATTGGTCTCAACTTCGGCTGTTAGCCAAATCATAAAGTTAATTACTCAATACATTCCTTTGACAGCTCCTTGATATAATGGCTTGACCTATTCTGAATTTTAAACAAACTGGGTTTGTACATTAAGAACTGTAAGGAGGTTGAAAGGTGAACGTTTGTTTGTTTCCAGACTTTCTAAGTTATCAGAGGGATTTCAGTCATCCAGATTTTGCTAATTCACCAAACTGTCGCTTGCTCATGAATCTTGGCTTGCAGAATGTAAGTCTTTGCTTGTGGATTTGGAAGACTGTTTGCCAAGCTGATCTACAATTTCATTTTCTAAAGTCAAGTTCTATGAACAGTTGTTAATCATATTTACAAGACAATACAGTTGTGTATAGTTTTGTTTTGCTGCCAGACTAAGTCTGAGTTAGTTGGTTTAATAAATTTGCCTATAAAAATACATGTTGGATCTAATGAGAGTCCAAAACAGAGTATTGCATTACTGGACTTGCAGCAGTAGAGAAACAATTTGTTGATTGTTTTACAGTAAAGAACTCAAATAGTTTAGTTTGAATTGTTCTCCATCATTCTGCCAGCACCATTAAATTTTGTTGTTAGAAACGGTAAGCCCGATTTTTAAATACATTCTTCTGGTTAATACAATTTTCTAATACGTATTGCAATTAGTACTCTGAGGCATAGAATTGCAAGCAGTGTAAGAATCTGCAATAAATGAATTTCTTTTGTCTGAGCAATTAGTAAATAAATTTTATTGGCAATAATATGAAAGAGTTTGTCAGAATGTATGAGAGAGATTTCAGAATACACATCCATCCTCTAACAGCATCATTTTCTCCTCTTCATCCCAAGATTGTTAGGAAGGGTATGGTCCAGGTCCATAAACTTGCAGGGCCCAGGAAAGGCTTGTTTTCTGTGATGGCACATGCTCTTTGGAACACCATAATCCCAATACTTAAGTTGGCTCTGGTCCTGCTGGCTTTCAAAAAAGCCCTTAAGCGATGATCTTTTATTTTTGAGCCATGAGGCTTGGAAGATTAGGTGAACCTATTATGTGATGATTAATGAGCTTATTCAACTGCCATTTTCTGTTCAGGTTTTTATTGCCATATTTTATTATTATTTTGTATTGATATTTTAAAATGTTAGCTACCTGAAGTTATGTTTGTGAGATGGACAATTATATAAATAAATTCAAATATAAAAAATAAATAAGTAAATACCAGCAGATTAGATAATAGATAGAGATGATTTAATAAAGGGGAATATTTGTAGCTCAGGGTTAGTGCTCTCTGAGCTTCTTCCTTTTCTTGCAGATGTTTCATTACCTAACTAGGTAACATCATCAGTGCTAGTAAGAAGTGCTGTTTGCTGTCAGCTTATATTCTGGTGCCTTGCCTATGTGGCTAGGGGTGGTTTTAGGGATTCTTGGTTCAGCTGTTTACTGTTGGTTCTTTGGCAATTTCTTGTTTGGGGTATTGCTTACTTGATTTTGGTCTGATGATTTAAATCCAAAGTTGGTAAATGTTTAGGTTGTAATACTTTGCCACCCAAATTATATTTTCAGGTTCATAATATATTGCTATTATTAACCTTTTTTAGTTGGGAATATCTCTTTCTTCCATTCTTGCATAGGGATTAATCTTAACTAGATTATTTCTTGTTTTTTATTCTTTGATATATAAAGTTATAGCAGACTGTGCTCTACACTGAAGTTACATTTTTAGCAGAGGAGAAATCATTTTATGTATTCTACCTACCTTCAGACTGAAATGGTTCCTTATTCTTTGCTTAAAAACAAATCTGAACAAATTTAACCAATGCTTCATAACAGAACTTTTATTACAATGCAATGCACAAAAAATACTAGCGAAAAAATTAATATGCAATTGTCTTCGTGATATAAACACATTAACAAAATTGTGAAAAAGGAGAAAAATAATATTAAAACTACAAGATGGAAATACCATAATAACTGATAATATAATGATAATGATAATGATAATGATAATGATGATGATGATGATAATAATAATAATAATAATAATAATAATAATAATAATAATAATAATAATAATAATAATAATAATAATACACAATTATTTAAAGGAGAAGAAATTTCCCTGGCTGATGAATATTTTAAAAAAATAAAATTGACTGAAGAGAAAAACTGAAACAATTAATGAATGAACCTGCAACAATAAAGGAAATTGGTGAAGCTATAACAAATAGGGGAAGCACCTGAACCAGATGGTTTTCTAGCTTCTTATTATAAACCTTTTGAAGATGAATTATTACAACTGTTGCCACACACACACACAATGAACTTCATTTTACAGACTGTACCAATCAATTGGCTAGAAGAAGCTCAAAGTTTGACCGCTCCAAAATATTATTGCCTGATAGCATTACTCAATAATGATTATTAAATTATGTATGATGATTTTAGCTGAGAAAATATGGTTTTACTGGATTTTATTGAAGATCAGGCTGCGGTTTTACCTAAAAAACAGCTGAACAACAATATTAGAAATGTACTGTAATTTTTGTATACTTGGAGAAACATAATGAAAAACAAGTCATTGTTTTTTTCTTGATGCAGAAAGGAGCTTTGACAATTTGCATATTTCACAAAAGGCACAGGTAATTGTGAATGGGGAATTTACAAAACCTCATGAGACATACAAAGATACTAGATGGGCATCCTTCTTTCACCATTGCTATCTATTTTAGCTTTGGAAGTACTCCATTGCAATTTAAGATGAGATGAGAAAATTGCTGGAATAAAGATTAAAAGAAACACATATAAATTGCCGGTAACTTGATGATAATCTTGGAAGATCCTGTAGAAGGAATAGAAATATTAATATAAAACACTAAAGGACTTTGAGGTGTTGGCTGGCTTTAAAATTAACAAACAAAAGATGATGAAGAACATGAGAAACAAAAAATTGGTTTTAAGATTATGGGGGGAAAGAGTGAAATACTTGGGTATCACTATGACTATTATGAATTGTATATTTTACCAGAATAATTATGCTAAGACTTGGAAAGAAATCAGGAAGGACAGATTAAGTTGGGATAAATTATAATTGTCATTGTTGGGGAGAACTTTTGTGGTAAAAATGAATATTTTGCCAAGAATTATGTTTTTGTTTCAAGCAATACCTATTTTGACATCTGATGTTCCATTTAAATAATAGCAGGAAAATGATATTTAAATTTGTATGGCAAGGAAAAACATGGTTAAACATAAAATATTTTGAGATGTAAGGAGAATTGGGATTATCCTTGGCAATATGTATGCCAGGATAAATTGGAAAACACCCCTTTAATATCTGGGCACTTACAAACAATTTAAGTCTGCCTTGATTTATTTATATATATATATTTTTAGCGTATGGCACATATTAGCCAGGGATCACCTAGGTGGCTGCCTGCCTCTGTGAAAGTAATTTTTTCAGGCGGTGTTATCTTTACCTGTGGGCAATCAGGGGAGGCTCCTTTTTTGTCCCAACACAGTTTATTCATTCTCAGGAATCGAGCTGCTGACTCAGCAGTGCGCAGACCCAGCATCTTACCACGTGAGCCACTGTGCCCCCCCCTTGATATAAACAGATGAAAGCAATTTCATGAAGATCCAGCATTTAACAAAAAAACACAACAAGATTGTGCACACATGTTTTTGCTGCAGTCTTTTGCAGGTAAGAAAAACTTCTGGATTTTTTTTTGGGCGGGGGGCAGGAGAATGTTCTGATTTATGAACAAACAGGGCCAATCACATTATTATTATGCATCATCAACTCATATCTGAAAAAGCTGCTTTTAAAACTTTTCAAGAGTTAAAAAGAAATGCAATGTGATTCTTGTTAATTTATTCAATTTAACCATTTATCATTTGGTTTATTAGCCTTGATTAACTGCCATTTCTGACACTCCACACTAAAAGGTTCTGGAGGAATTCTCTCAGTTCTTAAGTAACCCTTTTTATATGAAGTTGGAAAAAGTTGATGAAATTGATATTAGTATGTGCATGATTTTTTAAGTAAGAAGCTTGAATATCCTGTTCTGGTCAATCAAGACTGTAGCATTAAATATTGTGCAATTAATTTAGACAGCAAACAATTTTGTTTCGTGTATATTGAATACTTCTCAGTGTATTTAATAGGGGCTGGTTACATTCAGCTTTTGAAGATATGACTCAACACTTAGAACCCAAATTCATACTATTTTACTTGTCCTGCTATTTGTGCATTTGGGACTGATATTGATGAGATAATAACTGTGGATCAATCATTGTATGTTATGGACTGTATTGACTGTATCTCTAATACTGGAATCTTTAAAAATGTAAATTTGAGGGATGGAGTGATTGGCTAAAAAAACCAACAACAACTACTACTAGATAACACTGGATGAAGTGTCTGCTTGATTTGCAATAGTGGATTACTCATCTGTGTCATTTTTTCAGTTTTCTATTTATAACATAATTTCCAAGAAGATTTTCTCCTTTTTTTCTGTTTTTCTTATTTATTGTCATTCTTATTAATGTTGCAGTTGTGTTGATTTTTTAATGCTGCTGTAAGCATTCATACTGTTTTATTAGTTTACAGAATAAAATACAAAATAAAAATATTAAAGAACAGCAAATACATAAACCACATGTTGTAGTTAAACAATGATAAGTTAAATTTCTATTTAAATTGTATTTTATATGTTTACATCTCTATATCTAAATTACCAAATGAAAACTCCATTTATGCCATTCTTTTTTCTTTTTCTTTTTAATGAGACATTTCTTCTGTTTGGAAGTTGGACTGAAGCCACCAGTTTAATGACATCAAATATGATTTGTCCATTGCTTTTTCCAATCAAGTTTTTATGAGACAAGATTAGTGTAAAATGGTTAAGAGTGAAAAAATTGTCTATATAGAATGGAAAAGTGTAACATCTGTTCAAGCCTGTACTTTGTAAAAATGACTTCTTTCTTCGGGAAAATGTCTTTTCAGCTCTCATGATCTTAGACATAATAAGATAATCTCTTTCTTATTTGACATTATCAACCTTACAGACTGTAGTTGGTAGTTCTGTCACACTCTTCAAATGAGACCATTTTGAATGAACTAGAAATAATCTTTAATTTAGAAGCACTGGGGTTAGTTGGGAAATTATATGTGTCAGAAGTGATTTGAAAGCAATTTAAATTGTTAAAAGAGTGCACTACTTCTAGGTTGCATCATGGATAGCTTTTTCTCAGCTCAGTTTAAAAGTGTTAAAGTAGCCTGTTTTGGGATTAATGTTATCCCTCTTGTGCTATGTTTTTAAAAAAATTATTTACCACAGTTCTGAAAGTTCCAAAATGCATCCATGTAGCTTCTCTGTTCTGCAAGTTGCACTGGCTCTCAATGGGCTTCCAGGTGCAATTCAAGGTGTTAGACCCCAGCTATTGTCTTGTCTTGCCCTGTCAGATTAAGATCTAACAATAGGCTTCTTCTGTTTCCAAGCCACATTTAATCTGATATTTCAGAAATGTTTTCCTGCCTGTGGCCATGGGCTGAAATGGAGAATTCTTCTGCCTTTTTAATCTTCCCCATCCACCATATATTATTATGGCCCACATATAGGAAAAAGAGATTGAAGATTAGTGGTGCATATGTTAAGTTTGGGAAATAATGGAGACCAGACATCTGACCAGTGACTTCAACTCTTTAATAATTGTAAATAGAATAGAACAGAGCAAGGCTATGGGCAACAGCAAGCCTTTTATAGGGTTATCTGCTACCTTGTTAACCAATGACATGTACAATAAGTTCAAACTTATAACCAATGAGAAGTGTCAAAATAGTGGCCAATCAGGGACTACTTATGGACCAATCCCTAGTTGTTGTATAAGGGCCAATCAGGTATGCAGGTTTCCAAACCCTGATTTGCATTTATGCTAGTAACTTTTATTGATTCACAACAGCATATATCTATTTTACTCTTCTGAGGGACAAAATAGGCCGAAATAGGCCAAAAGACACATTAAGCACACTTCATCCTTCTCTGAAAAGCTAGGCATTACTAAGAAACAGAGGAGAGGTAAGAAACAACCATCAGAATTAGGAAAGAGATTGAAAGCTATAAAGCTATGGAAGACAGGCATAAGCAGCCCTACAAGAGTGAGAAAGGAAAAACACAGAAAAGGTTTAGCTTAGGGAGCAATGGCAAGGGAAAAGAAAAGAAAGAACTTAGTCTAGTTAGAGTCATCCTGAGAAGACAAACAGAATACTAAGGGGAAAATATTTAACTAAAGAAAAGAAAAAGATTGGTATTTAACTCCAGATAAATCATCAAGAATGTATAAAGATACTTCAAATGAATGTTGGACATGTAAATGTAAAGAAGGGACTTTTTATCATCTATGGTGGACGTGTGATAAAGCAAAGAAATATTGGAGTAGGATTCATATCTTAATACCGAAAATTCTTAAAGTGAATATAGAAAGAAAACCAGAGACTTTTCTTTTGGGTTTAATGGAACAAGACTTGGGGGGGAAAATGGAATTCTGATATTATATATGTTGATGGCAGGAAAACTACTCTATACACAGAAATGGAAGGTCACCTCCATCCCCACAATGGATGAATGCCTGCAAAAACTGAGGGAGTTAGCAGAGGTGGCTAAACTGACTGTTTTGATTAAAGAAAAGAAAAAACAAATAGCTTTATTTCTACTTGGAAATCACTTCTGGTCTTTGTGCTTGAGGTGGAAAAAAATGAACCTTTTGATTTTGAGTTTTACCGATTAGATAGATTTGTTGTTATAGAAATGGCTAGTTTCTATTATTATGAAAAAGTAAAAAGTTGAGGGTAGATGTTAATGCCTTATTTTACTGCACCAAAAGAATCATAAGTCAATGCCCTTTTTTCCTTTTTCCCATGATTTCCCCCACTATCCACTTTCCTTCCCTAATTTCCCTAACATTTACTTTTGCATTCTCTTTGTAGGCCATATTCTAAATTAATAAAATGTTATTAAAAAAAGAAAAGGAAAAAATAACTCAAGAGTAAAAAAAAATCCAACAGATGGGGGAAGAAAGGAGCTTCAGATTTTCATTCCTGCATTACTTTGCCCACTAAATCGGTTCCTCAAACTCAGGACCAATTTCTATGTCACAGCAGGGGGATTCTTGTTATCCCAAAGATGACATAACTAATTAGTATTAATTTTGTCAGCTTCTTATAAAGAAGAGTTATTGGCATGGGAACGACTGTTAATTCCTCCCAAACCTCAAATAAGATTTAAGGGCAGTAAAAGCATCTGGACTAAAGAAATGAAATCGCAACTTTTTAAAGTTTACATACTTGCTAGGATTTTAGTGGATCAGGTGAGAATTCTCAAGCTTTGCCCAAAGAAAAATTGAATTTTGGTATTCTTTATTCCAACCGGTAATAGCAATAGCACTTAGACTCATAATACAACTTCATGGTGCTTTATAGACCTGTCTAAGCAGTTTACAGTGTCAGCGTATTACGCCCAACAATTTGGGTCCACATTTTACTGATCTCAGAAGGATGGAAGGCTGAGTCAACCTTGAGAATCAAACTGCCTTACAGTCAGCCGAATTTGCCTGCAATACTGCATTCTAACCACTGTGCCTTCATGGGTCTCTGTACACACAGCACAATCCTTGCCTAATTTGGAAATAGCTGTGACACTTAAAGGCATGGCTTTATGAGGGATAATGAAAAATAATAGCTTCACTTCCGTTGCTGTTATTTAAGTACGGATATTTTAATCAATGAAACAGGAAAATAACCCTAGCAATAAACTCTTCTGCTACTCATATTCATCACTATACAGAACACATTTCTGCCAATCACAAAGAAACTTTTTATTGCTGTCATGAACAAACTTAACTTGGTCTGTTCAACCAAATCTTGACATCCATTTTTATCTCTTCATTTGAATCACACAGAGGCTCACTAATGTATTTGTTAAATTTTGAGTAAGGTAGAAGTTGCATGACGCCAAGCTTGGCCTGTATGGCAGAGGGGGGGTAAGACAGTGTGGTCCAACTTTGCAATTGTCTCTTGGGGGTCATGTTGCAACAAAATATCATTTTTGTGCTTCCAAACTGTGCCTAATTATTGTTTCAAAGTTTTTGAGCGTTAACAGGGTAATGCATTCTGTAGATCAGTTGAGGAAAGCCACATGAATCCCAGTAACTATGAGTTTTCCTGCCAAACCTGGGTTTTTATTTTATTTCACAGGTGAAACTTGTTGATATTCTATGGAGAGATGCTTCATCTCTGGGTCATAATGGTAAGTCCATGTTTCATTGACTGTCACAAAGCTGTGAAGAAATTTCTCACTTCTATTTTTTTATATAGCACAACAATTGCTGCAAATCTGAACTCTTAATCTCTGCTGTCACCATACAAGGAACCCAGCTTGCCCAAACTTTCTGATGTGGAAGAACAAGAATAATGTGACATACGTTCCCTTTATAAAATAATTTTATTGCTTTTAAAGTAACAAAAAGGAAAAAAGGAAAAGGAACAAACCCCCAAAATACATATATTATGAAAATACATAACAGGGGCTTAAAAATAAGTGAAAAATACAACAGAAAATAAGACAGGGTATAGTAAGTTGTTGAAACAATAAACGGTTACAATTCTATGCATAATTATCTAATACAAACATTCAATTTATACATCAATACCTAACACAGTTATATAACAATCATGCTGTCAGCCTCGGAAGCCATTTTTTCCTTTGGAACTTCGAGGCTGGCACATTTTGTGCCTGGGAAAGCAGGAGTGGGGATTGCAAAGAGCGATTGAAGATTAGCCACAACAACATTCCTTTCTCTGGGAGTCAAGGACGATTTCCCTGCACCTGGAGGAGAGTGACTGGGGGTAATCTCCAGTTGGGATGAAGATATTATTGGACCATGTAATGGATTAGTGGGTACAAGGGATGGATTCTTGACTTTCTTTTGGGTGGGGGAAAACCCGGAACTCTCAGATTTGGATTTTCCCAGATGTGCCAATATGACATCTCTAATAATAAAATTGAACTTTGAGGAAATGCTAGCCTCAGAGTCTTTGCCCTTGGAGGTTATTACATGCTTTTAAGCATGTACTTTGCATAAATGTCCCATATTTCTTTATATTTATCAACACAAAGTCTATGTCTATAGACAATCCACTCAGAGGTAGCAAGTGTAATTAGGTCTTCAATCCATTGAGTATAGTAAATGGGGCCATACCTTTATCTTGTTACAAGTTACAATATCAGTCTTTTGCCTATGACAAGAGTATTTATGTGGAAAACCCGGAACTCTCAGATTTGGGTTTTCCCAGATGTGCCAATATGACATCTCTAATAATAAAATGGAACTTTGAGGAAATGCTAGCCTCGGAGTCTTTGCCCTTGGAGGTTATTACATGCTTTTAAGCATGTACTTTGCATAAATGTCCCATATTTCTTTATATTTATCAACACAAAGTCTATGTCTATAGACAATCCACTCAGAGGTAGCAAGTGTAATCAGGTCTTCAATCCATTGAGTATAGTAAATGGGGCCATACCTTTATCTTGTTACAAGTTACAATATCAGTCTTTTGCCTATGACAAGAGTATTTATGTAGTCTAGTTGTCAAATTCCATGAAGTAGGTTTATAATTCAAGAGAATCTCTGCCAATTTTAGCTTTTGCTTCACAGTTCCATTTATATAGTGCATATGTCAATCTTTTCAAATTTGGCATTCACCAGATATCTTGAATTACCATTCCCAATGTAGTTAACTACTGGCTAGAAATTCTGAGCTGTAGCTCAACCAGTCCAGAGGTCATAAGGTTGGGTTAGGGTGAATTATTGTTATTTTATTTACAAATCTCTCATCATCTTACTGAATTTAGAATAGTGTCCAAGACAATAATTAAAATCTCTAATAAAAAGTAAAAGAAAATATGTTTGTTATAATTGAATGGTTAAGCCATCAATAAATATAAACTTGTTATGCAGCTTGGAACAATTTTTTAAGTATCCTCCTCTGGAAATCCTCCTTCTGAACTTCTTTATTTCAATTTTCTTAGTTGCTGGAGAACTCAGGTTACATTATAATACGTCGTTAGAATTTTGAATGAATTATGTCAATCGATCAACCTTTTTTATGGTCAAAGATCAGCATAAGAAGAATAGGGTACAAATAAAAAAATGCATAAATGCATACACAAATAAATATACATACATAAAATACATAAAAAGCTGAAAATATCTTTAAAAACATATTTAATGTAAAATGTCTATAAAATAAAAACAAGAAATGGGGATTAGAAAACTCATAAGCTAAATCTATCATACTACAAAGCATTTATAATAGTGGTCTATATACACATTTAGATTGTGGAACATGTCTTCTTCTGACATATTTTAAGGGCTGCTGCACAAAACTTAGCAACACGATATGTTATAACAGGGTTGATATCTGAGACCAGCAAGAAGATATAAAATTGTCCTGTGCACCCTGGGTATTTATACAATAATAACAGTAAAATAAAGCTAGTACAAACACCACTACAATATAGGCACTTGGGAAATATATATTCTGTTGCTTCTATATGTCCAGAATCACAGGACATCATCTCTCTAGGTAAATGATCTTCCTGTATCAGCCTCCAAGAACAGCTGAGGGAGGGCATCAGTGGTGGAATTCATTTTTTTACTACCAGTTCTGTGGGAATGGCTTATTTGGTGGGTGTGGCTTGTGGTCATGTGACTGGGTGGGCATGGCTTGGTGGTCATGTGACTGGGTGGGCATGGCCAACTCAATGTCACTCACATCAAGGGGTACCTCACCTGGCCTCTCCCCTCCTAGCCATTCCTTGTCACCCAGCCTCAACTTATCTATAGTTCTGTAAAAATGTTGTTCACCTTTTTTGACTTTATTATCTGCATACTATAGGTGTATTTTCATGGACCACTGAAAGGAGGAAATGGCTCACATGCTTTACTCAAGAGTGTGATAGGCAACAGGCTTTTAAGGGACTGCCACAAAGAAAGGGGGACAATGTATTTTCCAAAGAAGCAGAATGCAAACAAGAAGCAATGGATGGAAACTGAACAGAGAGAAGAAGCAACCTAAAACTAAGGAGAAACTTCCTGACAGTGAGAACAATTAACCAGTGGAACTGCCTGTCTCCAGAAGTTCTGGGTGCTCAATCACTGGAAGTTTTTAAGAAAAGACTGGACAGCCATTTCTCTGAAATGGTATGGGTTCACCCCAAGGTCCCTTCTAAGTATTATTCTGACACCTTTCCCAGGATTTCTACTCAGAGTTTGGCATCCTCAGTTTTCTTGCCTGAGCTGGGGGTTGGACTAGAAGACCTCCAAGGTCCCTTTCAACTCTTGTTAAACACAAGAGTTGAAAGTTGAAATACACAATGTGTATTTTATGCTCTGGACTATTGACATTGAATGCATGTAAACCCTGAAAAATATGTGGTAGCCCTGGGCAAAAGAAAGGCAGAAAAATCACTCTAGGTGTAGGGACAGTGTAAAATATTAATACATGATAAATAAGGGAACAATTAAAAATAATAGCACAGAGTTTTATCTCTCTGTCTCTTCCTATTTTTTTTTCTTTCTTTCTCGACCTTCCTCTTCCTTCCTTCCTTCCTTCCTTCCTTCCTTCCTTCCTTCCTTCCTTCCTTCTTTCTTTCTTTTTCTTTCTTTCTTTCTTCTTCTTTTCTTTCTTTCTTTCTTTCTTTCTTTCTTTCTTTCTTTCTTTCTTTCTTTCTTTCTTTCTTTCTTTCTTTCTTTCTCTACCTTCCTCTTCTTTCTTTCTTTCTTTCTTTCTTTCTTTCTTTCTTTCTTTCTTTCTTTCTTTCTTTTCTTTCTTTCATTCTTTCTCATACACACACACACACACACACACACACACACACACCACTTAACAGACAAGCATTTTGGAAGCAGCTCCTTTAAATGTCTCCAAGGCTCGATTCACCCCCACCCCCTCTGTCAGACCGCACTCCTTCTCACTCCAGCACTTTAACTCACAAGGGGAAAGGGATGCTTGCAGCATCCATGGGGAATCCTTGGAGAAGTTTTTAAAAGACCTGCTTCCAAAATGCATTTCTTTTACGTTGCAAAAGTGCTCCAAGGCTCAATTCACCCCCACCCGCTCTGTCAGACTGCACTCTTTCTCACTCCAGACACTTTAACTCACACAGGGAAAGCGATACTTGCAGCGTCCGTGCCTTTCTTCCTTTTCCCCGGGGAGAAAGAGGACGTAGGGAATGGAAAGCTAGAAGAGCGATTGCAAGTGAGCAACTGGACGACCGGGTTGGGGGCGTGGCCAGCCAGGGATTGCCATCGGTTCAGTGACCCATGCCAAATAACCATTACCGGTTTGCCTGAACTGGCCATGGGCATGGCCAACACATGATGCATCCGGCCCGTGGGCTGCGAGTTTTGACAGTCCTGCTCTAGCTGAACCCCTGCGCTGCATATCTGAAAGTTCTTTTCCTATGGCCTCACCTATCTAAATGGCTACAACTGAGTGACTGACGATACTCTGATCACCATGTTAAATCTGATCTGAAAACATGCTTGTCAGTCAGTGCATCCAATCTCTTCCTTCCCTACGAAGACATTCTTTTAAATTTTCTCTTGTCTGGCAAACCTGCAGTGCTGTCCTTTAAAAGGCCATGAAGCTTCAGAACAACAAATCAGGGCCAGAGATCTTGAAGCAAGCGGTTTTGAATCAAGACTGGCAGATTAAATTCATTCACTGTATCTCGGGTGAGTAAATCTCAACTTGCACCAAGTTTGATACACAGCACGGTCCTACTTATCAAAGTGTGTGAATCCCATCACAAGCTCTCTTTTATCAATGTGCATCACTTTGATTTGTATTATCTGATGATTGCAAAGAATTACAGGTTGTCTAAATTCAGAAGATGCTAGTTGTGAATAATTGGTTCCACCAGCAGACTATTCTCCTTCCTGTAGTGCAGGAGACACTTGATATTCTTTGTGCTTGTGTCTGTGGGTTATTCTGAGTGAAATCTGTTCTGACAGATCTGCAGAATTATTCACAACTGATTTCCACAAAGGGTTAGGAAATTGTCAGGTTACAAGGTTATGGGTTTTCTAAAAGACAAAGGAGGTAGCAGAAAGACTGTGATCACTGCCTTTCATTTCTTCGGCAAACTGTTCTTGGAAGCTATACAAGCTGGTGGTCTATAATTTATTAATCTAGTCCTGCTGATTTTATTGGACTAAGATTTTCATTAATTTCAACTTGGATGTTTTTCCAGATACCCTGGACAATGTGTGTGTGTGTGTTGTGTGTAATAGGGGTCGGTCTGCATCTCCTCTTTTGGAGATCTGAATACAACATCAATTGCATTCATCCTTATATCACATAGGCTTGTATCAAAAAAAAAAAAGTTCTATTGTACAAGTTTGGAAAATAGTGAACTGCTGAAATCTAAATCAAAAATCAGATAGAAATTCTAAAAATCCTGTATTCACTTGGGGTTTGCAGCCTATTGAGATTTCTCATCTTTTCCTTTAATTAATCGTGTATGCATTTGCTTGGATTTTGTAAATCTTCAGCAAATGCTAATCTTCAAAAGTTTTGAAAGTTTTTCAATATGTGATTTTCAGAAGGAATTTTTGCTGCTGTTCATTACCGTGATGGTAGATGGCATATTTTGTTTTCACAGCACCATGCTATGTGCTTGACTGAATTTCTTTGGTTTATCCTCTGGCATGACTCTCTGTAAAGACTGCTGCACAGATTACAGTTTATCTAAGACATTTTAAGGATAATACTAAATATAAAGTGCAGAAGCATATATTGCTTATGTTCAAACATTCAAATGTTTATTCCATAACTGTACTTTCCTAAGAATGCTGTAGTTAGTTGAATATGCCAGCCCTGTGTAAATAATGAAATCTGAATTCTATATTAGTTTCAGATAATGGTAAATACCTATAATGCTGACAAGTCTTCTTACACTGAAATAAGTAATAATTGTCATATCATCCAAAAAGAAAGATTTGATTTATATCCCATGCTTGGATAACTTCAATCTGGACACTCCTGTTATCAACCTGTCTGGTTGCTAACTTTTCAGGAGAGACCCTGTGGAAATCCCCACCCCCACCCCATCATTTTGGCATATAGGAGAGGGCCTCTTGAATTACTTCAAGGGTATGTGGTTTATCTTATTTTCTCAGTGTTTAGGACAATTATCAGGATGAAATTCTTTCACCAAGACCCCAAGGTGCTTTTTTAAGAGGCAACTGTATTTTCTGGTTTTTCTTGGAAGACGTTTCACATTTCATCCAAGAAGCTTCTTCAGCTCTGATTGGATGGAGGGAATGGAAGGATTTATACTCCTTGGTGCAAATGGGTGTGGAGCCTTCTTGGAACTGCTGAAAGGATTGTTGTAGATTGGAGATAGATGGTGTCATATCCCCTCCCCCTCTGTTGAGAGAGGGCTGTTCTTTGAAGACGAAACTTCTTCCAAGAAAAACCAGAAAGTCCAATTGCCTCCTGAAAAAGCACCTTTGGGACAACCCTGACCTGGATGACCAAGAATCTCCATTAGACATCTTTCACTAAGACTGTACCTGGAAAATGAGTTTACCTTCTACTGCTATTTTTAACCTACATTTTTAATTCTTTGTATTCAGTTTATACTTTCCAATTACGAGAACCACCTCGAGTCATCATCAGAGCGGAAAGCATGGGATATTATAAATAAAATCTTTCTTTTTGGATGATGTGGCAGTTCTGCAGGTCACCATAGTAGGGCATCTGGAGAAATGTTATGAATCTCTTGCAATGGCTCCTACGGACTAGCTATGGCTTCCTGCAGCGCTCGCATATTGATTGCTGCAGCAAAGCTAAACCTTGATCTCATCTTGATTGTAACAATAACTTGACTAAATTTTACCACAACCCAGTGGTGATTATGTCTCTTTGCAGACAGTGGGAAGTAACTCTAAAAAGTATGACTCCTGCTGAGAGCTTTTGAGGGTCAAATGAATGTGAGCAAAAAGGTCAGTGCTAATGTATGACCTTTGAATGCTAATAATTGTGTGGAAAGATGGGATCTACTAAAAATAGATATAAAATTACTCTACGAGACCTACTACACAGGTTTTCTCTCTATCTCTCTGTGTCTGTGTGTTTCTGTGTGTGTATGTGTATGTGTATGTGTATATATATATTCTGAGGTTCTCGCAGGTATTTGTATGTGGATCTTTGGTTATTCGGGTTTTCTCCCGCGTGAAATTGGAAGTATCTAGGCAACGTTTCGATGAAGTCTCATTCATCATCTTCAGGCTTGTGCCTTCGGCTCTGTGCTTCTCAGAGTAATGTGAGCTTGCAGCTGCTTCTTCCTTTTAACTGCTAGTGGGGGTGTGACTTGATTGGGTGGGGGCTTGGCTGTGTTCTGATTGGGTGGGGGTGTGTTCACATTGGTTGGTTGTTTGTTTCCATTTCCATGGTGAATTTGATTTTGGGGTGTGTGCTGTTTAGGTGTGTTAGGAAATAGTATTCTTCCTGTGCTGGCACACCATTTCCTTCCATTTTGAAAACATTCTGTTGTTCAAAATGAGAAGTGGAAAGAAAGGCTATGCATTTTTTTTGGTCGAGTGGAATTGTATGTAATATTATGTCGCTACACTTTTCCAGCTGAAGTCAATCTATTCCAGTTATTGTGGGCCAGAGCCTGCAGGCTGTGCTATGCCATCCTTTGGTCCAGCATGGTACCCAAGTCAACTGTTTCTGTCTAGATGATTCTATTACAGGGGAAATAGTTCAGAGAGGTGGAGAATGATCAAGCTGAATTGAGCCTGGTAATCATGAGTCATTTCACCCCAGGTAATGCCCTTCTATCCATAAAGGGCAGAAACTTAAGTGATGGCAGCCAGGAAAATTACTGTGGGAGCTTGGATGGCAGTTTTCTGCAACTTTGAGAAACTCTCATGTAAAGTAACCACGGTATTGTTCACCTTCTATTATTTCTAAAACAGTGATTTTGGTGGGAGTACAGAGGGGGATGTTCTAACAGGAAGGAATGAAAGGCTGAAAAAAGAAAAGACTCCATCCCATCAAAAACAACAACCATAAATAAAACATGGGGCTGCTAAAAGAGGCCATTTGATGTTTATTTAACCTGAATAGTGCTTCAACCTTGAACAGAGCAGCTGGAAGACAAACACGACTCACGGGGAAATAATCACCATGGGGAAGCAGGAGAGACAATACAGGGTACCCGACTCTGATTGCAATAACCTGCTCTGTTTCCCTTTCAGGTAGAAACATCCGTCTCAGGCCAATCACCCCAGATGAGGTTCACAGGATGGCTCTGTAGGAGGAGGTCCATGTTTGTCTCCGGTGGCAAAAAGTAACAAATAAATAGATAAACATCAGAAATCTTAGTAGTAGCTTTTCTGACCTTTTATCAAAAGATCACAGCTCACAGTGACTCCGACAACAGGTAGAGCATATCTGGATTCCATTTCTGAAATCAAGGTTTAAACCAGGATGGTGATGGAGGAACTTTGAACTCTCCAGAGGGTGTTGAAAGATGCCTCCCAGCAACTCTGGTCAGCCTGGCTGGGAGTCCATGTTAAAGAACATCAGGGGGTGGCAGGGAAGCTTCCCCAGTCCTAAATTGAAATAATTCAGTGGTGAATCAACTTTAGATTAAGTGTTCTTCAAATTGTGTCCAAACATTTAGCAGAATGCTATTCTAATGTAGAGCATGCTACAGGCTTTTTTATTTCTGGGAAACTGGCCTTATAATTTTGCTAGTGAAATTGCCAGGGTATAGTATTGGACAGGTAGGCAGGACTGCAATCGGCAGGGCCCTGTTGGGATTACAAATCAACTTTCAAAACCGGCACAAGTTTGTCTAAGTACTGTTCTTAAAACAGCCGCAGGACATTAAATACACCTGTTTTTACTACTATTACTACACTTTAGCTCAGGAATAGTCATCAACCTTTTATGCTTGAGTGAGCCAATTTGAAATTTGACAGTTTGTCACAAACACTCCCACAATGGCTGCCACAGTAAGGAAGAACACTCAGAGAAAGTAAATTGGTGACAGTGCACTCCTATAATTTATTCGGGACTCTTCTTATTTCAATGTTCTTTTGCTCCTTTTTTTTTTCCAGCCACGTGGAATTTTGCAAATCAAGCATTGGGCCACAGCATCACACCCTGTCCTTTGACTCTGAAGTACAACAGATATGGATCTATAATGGATCATGCCCTGCAGAGGGATGTGGTAAGCAGCCCCTGTGGCTCTCTCAAGCAGAGAGACCATCCCACACAATATCTACCGTTGCAACCTCACACTAACGAATGGTTGCTGGAACTGGCTATTTCTAGTTTAACGAAAAGAAGGACGGAGGAGGTGACGTGATAGCAGTGGTCCAATATCTGAAGGATTCCACAAAGAAGATGGGTGAAACTAATCAAGAAGAGAAGCAACCTACAACTAAGGAGAAACTTCCTGACAGTAAAGACAAATAATCAGTGGAATGACTCACCTCTGGAAGTTGTGAATGCTCCCACACTGAAAGTTTTAAAGAAAAGATGGGACAACCATTTGTGTGAAATGGTACAGGGTTTCCTTCCCGTGCAGGGGGTTGGACTACTAGAAGACTTCCAAGGTTTCTTCCAACTCTGTTATTCTGTTATTTCTCTGGTTGTTTCTAGTGCTAAGATTCATTCATATTCTCTCCCTCCCTTTCCCCTCCTTCCCCCCTTTCTTGCCCCTCCCTCTGTTTTTCTCCCTACTACTGCACTACTGGCATGCCAAGATGAGTGTAGACTGAAAATAGTCTTTCGGAATGAGACTACAGATAGTCCTCAACCTATGACCATAAATGATCCCAACATTTCTGTTGTTCAGATGGTTGTTAAGTGAGTTTTGCCCCGTTTTACAACTTTTCTTGTTTCTAGTTGTTAAGTTAGTAACATGGTTATAAAGTGAATCTGGCTTCCCCATTGACTTTACTTGTCAGAAGGTCACAAAAGGTGATCACATGACCCCTGGGACTTATTATTACCTTTATTGTCACAGTACAACATATGTACAATGAGATTCGTGCACACACACCCCAACACAACTCACAGTTAGGACAGACCTCCCTAATCCAGACCCAATCTTATTACACTATGTGACCTTGTTGCACAACGTGCCAGCCCTGCAAGTCTATATCATACTATATTGACATGAAGTTATTTTCCGTTCAAAAGTCTGACAGCCCACGGGTAGAAACTGTTCTTCAGCCTGTTGATGTGGCTGGCTATGCTTTTATATCTCCTACACTGCAACCCTCACAAATATGAGCCAATTGCCAAGAGTCTGAATTTTGATCACGTGACGAGATGGATGCTACAATTGTCATAACTGTGAAAAACGTCCAAAAGCCATTGTAACTTCAAACAGTCATTAAATGAATGATTGTAAGTCAAGGATTGCCTGTACTGATTTCAGAAGAAAATACCTGTGATCTGCTATGTAGATTAAAGTTAATGAAGAATTGAAGACAATGGGAGAAAGGAAAGCATTATGAGTTCTGCTGGCATCGAAACTCAAACCTGTCTTCCAGATAGAAATATGTGCCCAGAAATATACACAATTTATACAGCTAGATTAGAACAAGATAGGAATACAAAGGCAAAGGCATCATTCAGGTCAATCCATAGTAGAAACAAAAATATGTGAATTCTAGGTCCATATTTCCCCAGATGACTATTTTTTCTCCAACCCTCCTCCAGGTTGGGAATATTTCTTAGCTAGTGGGTGCTAGAAAAGGAAGACAAGTAATTTCTTCAAGATGGAAAGCAAAATGAAATTGGCCCCTGTCCTCCCATGGGAGACTCACAATAAATTGCCAAACTCACTATCTAAATTGGAAAGTTTATTTTCGATGTATGGTTGGCAAATACAGCACCGATTGATTCATGCTTTCATATCTGAATCTTTGGGTGTGTTTTCTCCTCCCTCATTAAAGTAGTGTGGAAAGAAATATCCATCTGGTTCAGTTCCAAGCCAGGAGAAAGACACTGTAGACAAAATGGAGGCTGGAGGCTATTGGGAAAAAGGGGTCCATTTATTGATGGACAGAGCCAGCAAGCACATGATTCTGGTGCAGCTGACAAAATGGAGTTGAGAGTGAGGGGTTTTTATACCTTCTCTTGGGCTTTGCACTTGAACTTCCTGTTCCTGTCCAAGAACATGCATTCTGTTCTGTTGTCAGACTCCCATGGGTCCATGTAGGGGTTATGTAGGGGTCATAGCTGGCTCTATAGGCAAAGTACAAATCCTAGGAGCTTGTCTGAGCTAAGTTTGGTTGAAGTTTCTGAGGGTGATGCAATGAAGTGGCTTTGGGCAATTCCCATTGTGGTTGAGGGCTAATCCTACCTTTGTTCAGAGCTTGCTGAAGGGAATTTCAAAATATCCTGTCTTGAATGGATTTCTGCCTGCAATATTTGCTTTGCCTATGAATAGAGCTACCTAGATACTTGGCTTCTTTCAATAAGTTATTTATCTCTTAAGTGCTGACATCTGCTGAGGGCTATTAAGAAAGGTGGGGCTGCTTTCTGTCTCCAATAGCATATTTCTCCATTTATCCCATAGGGAAATATAATCTGCCTTTTTAATATTTCCTAAAATATATTTCATTCTTCTAAGAGAGGGGTGGGTGCTAATTTTCTCTAGTAACCTATGTGGACCTCAGAGTTACTCATGCAGACAAAGATGAGGCTAAAGCCAGTGTACTGCTTTGTCATTTGGTTTTAAACTAAAGAATCTTTTCATAAAGGAAAAATCAGAAGGATAGAAATGTAATGTCTATGTGGGCACACTGCTGGGAAGAAATCAATGGAGAACTCCAGTGTCTTTAGGTCACATTACTTTAGCAGGTTTCCTATTCCTTGGCCTGCAGGCTATATGGCTCCAGGCTTACTGCCTGAAGGATTTACAGATTTATCTACAAATTTAGCCAAAAAGAAACAATGCTGAGAGAAGAGTTTATGATCTTGTTTTTTACAGGACATTTTTGCCCTTACGATTACTTTTAAAAAGAACTTTAATATTTTTAAAAAATAAATACGCCTTCTTTGAATTCTGTCATCCTAATAAGTTCATTTATTAGAAATGCTAATTCACAAATATTCCCACCCCAATCCATGATAAGCGTGACTATAACTTTTTAACATCATTCAATACATACAGTATTTAACTGCCATTAATAAAACCAACATAAATACCTTGTGAATTTATTCTAAATTTAAGACACTATAGGCTTCAATTAATTCATGTATAAATTACTGCTAATTTGGATTAGTCACTATTTTTAATTAAAGTGGTTTTATCCTAATTATCCTTAAAATGAAAATAAATTGAAACATTTGTAAGAGCATTAGGCATTATAAGTTCAAGAGAGATAAGTTCCAGTAAAATAAATTAAGCTGTACAGATCATAAGAAAAAATACAATATCCATTTTAGAGCAGAGCCTTCTTGATTTGATGATTCCTGACTCCAAACAACTTTCTGGGGGAGCTTTCAGTGCCCAAGACAACATTAAACAAAATAATAAGAAGCAACAAGCAAGCAAGTCAAGCTAGAAGAGCAAAGAAAGAAAAAATAAAATGGCAAACCTGGCCTCAAATATTCCACAATAACAGAGGTGGTATTCAGCAGGTTCTGACCAGTTCTGGAGAACTGGTAGCGGAAATTTTGAGTAGTTCGGAGAACAGGCAAATAGCATCTCTGACTAGAGATTTTACAGTATCCTTTCCCCTGGCACGCCCACCAAGCCACACCCACAGAACTGGTAGTTAAAAATTTTGAATCCCACCACTGACAATAAGATATCTGGTTGAAGCTAGAGATGTCTCTGCCAATCAGGTTCTTCTGTGTAGTTCATTCATAGCATCCCTTTAAATTTTATATTATATTGCAAAGCAATCTATTATATCTATTAATATCTATATATCTATCTAAATCTATCTAAATCTCTATCTAAATCTATACCTCTCTATTTCTATCTCTATCTATCTCTATCTCTATCTCTATCTCTATCTATACATACACACAATTATATAGATATAAATATATGCAATAGTGGCAAATATCTGTACCTCAGGTGTAGCATGAGGGTGGAGATTTGTTCTCTGAGCTTGTGGGTTGGTTTCCAAACATTTAGTTACCATGTTAGGTAACATCTTCAGTGGATTCAGTGGTGGGATTCAATTTTTTTTTACTACCGGTTCTGTGGGTGTGGCTTGGTGGGCGTGGCAGGGGAAAGATACTGTAAAATCTCTAGTCAGAGGTGGTATTTGCCGGTTCTCCAAACTACTCAAAATTTCCGCTACCGATTCTCCAGAACCGGTCAGAGCCTGCTGAATACCACCTCTGAGTGGAATGTTAATGTTGGTGTTCTTCTGCTTATAAGGGTTTCATGTATTCAGTCAGACTTATGATCAGGGGTGGGATACGACAGGGTTAACTACTGGTTCGAGATTTATGAGCTTCCCTGCAGACTGTGAGCTGCGCGCCTGTAAATCGTCATCAGCATGCTGTGAAACAGCCCTCTTTTCCTGCTTTTTTTAACTGCAGCTGTGCCTTGTTTGGCAGCTGAAGTTGAAAAATCAGGAAATAAAGATCAGGTAAGAGCCCAGGTGGGCGGGTGGGCAAAAACATCAGCAGACATAGAACCAATTCTATGTCCGCTGCTCTTCAGAGCTACCGGTTCTACAGAGGTGGACAGAACCGGTAGAAACCCATCCCTGCTTATGATGGTAGGGTGACTTACTGACCACATGAAGCTCTTATAAACATTCCCTACATTCTACTGAAGATGTTACCTAGCCTGATAATGAAACATCTGGAAACCAACCCACAAGCTTGGAGAAGAAACCTCTACCCTCATATATAAATATATCTTAACACTGAGAGCCAGTGTTGGTAGAGTGATTAAAAACACTAGGCCAAGATCCAGGTGATTGTGAGTTGTAGTCTTCAGACGCATGAAAGCCGGCAAGGTGATGGAAGCCTTCTTTCAACTCTACGTTGGAAATATTTTTTTCAACAATTCTCCCCAATCTGCAGTGGATCCATGTGGTACATTAAAGCCCATAACCTTTAACAGAAAGGCATTCAGTCTGCAGTGGACTGGTTTGGACCACATATAGTAACAACAACAATAAGATTGTTACAAGAAAAATCAATTTTTGTCTTTGTGACTTAAAAATTAAATTTGACCTGACTAGAGAAATATTGTAGTTTGGGTGGCATTTTTAAAAAAGTAGATAGTTATTCATATTTGACATTATACGATTGATTAAAATAGGAGAATATAATATGAACATTGGTATTTTAGAGTGTTGACTGTTCGTATTTTAAATATTGAATATTCATTTAAACTAGAGAGAGGTTGGTGTATTGAATTGGTGTATTGAAAGATTCAGAAATAAAAGCTCTGCCAGGAAACAGCAACAATCTCAATTGTGGTTGACCTTGGACTGCTGTTTAGATCCTAGCCTACTGCTCATCCATCATTCTGGGGAGCTGTCACAGCTGAGCAGTGCAGCTCATTAATTATATATTAACCTCATTCATGATTTTTAATCCATACGTAGGGCAAGCAGAAGTTAGCTTAGTTTCTCTTTCCTCTTCTTCCTTTTGATTTCCAAATTAAATAAGCAGTGTGTTCCAGGATTATAAACGAAATTGGCACCTACATTTAAATTTCCTTGAATGCAGAGAAAATAAGTAATGAATGCTTTTCAAAGAAAGATATTAATCAGACTGAATGTTTAAAATGATTATAAACTGTTGAAATCAGGGCCAGCAGAGAAAACCTCTAATACTTCCCATGCTGCTGATCTGCCTGCCCAGGAGCTCCAGCCAAGGTTAGTGGTAAGGAATCTTGGGAGTTGTAGTTCAGTCATAATTGTAGGCCTACATCCTCCTGAGGTTGTGGATGATGTATTACTGGTTAATCTGGAACAAAAACACTCCCGTGCCCAATTACAATCAAAATCTTTTTGAAAATATGTACAGGAAATAGCTTGGATTATCACTGTTTTCATAAATGTAATTGGACTAGCACCTTTCTGTCATGTAACAAGCAGCCATAGATTGATATCCTATGAGAAACGAGACTTCTGTCTGCAAAGAGCCTACCAAAACTTGCCACTCTGAAAGATTTGGACTTCACTGGCAAGCATCTCAGAAAAGTGATTTTTGTTGGAATCTTAATATTGAGAAAAAGGCTTAGCTTGACTTCCAGTTTTTACAGGCTAGCTATATTAGTGTGGGATTCGTTGTCTAGTTTAAAATGATTGCAAGACAAAACTTATAAAAGAAGACAATGGTAATTTTATTCACTACTTTGCAAAGAAGGTGCATCATGCACGCTCAGGTACAGTGAGCACACTTTAAATCATCAATATACTTTGTTTATATTCCCTATCTCCATCGCAGATTTACCCCACACTGTTTCCTCATTGGCTGGGTATTCAGGCCACCACAATCTATTCAAGGTGCCTAAAATGAATACATTTTCCCCTGTCCCTTATTTACAATTTGTCTCTAATTTGTCTCTAGGGTTTGTCTCTAGTTGTCAGAAAATTCCAGCTAAAACCAGTTTTGAGCATGCCGAGAGCCTCTCATTCCTCTGTGCTACCTGCAATTTTGAGTTCAAGCAACATTTATGAGGTTAGAGAAATGCACAGTGTTTTCTTTTCAAGGATTAGTATGACCTTCTACAATTTCTGTAAAAACAATACTCCTTTCTCAAAAGTCTTGTAATTTGACACAAAAACGTGTGTATTAAGTAAGCTGAAGTCCTGCCTGATATGGCCTTTAGGTTGCAATCAAACAGGAGTAACTTCCATTGAACTCAATGGGATAATGCAGAGTGAAATGTATGGAGCTGTACTCATGGAACTACATTCTACTCTGGGCCTCATAACAACGGCAGTATAATGAACGAAGTCTAAAATTAGAAGCGGAAAGGATCAGGTCTGAATCTCCAATTCTTTCTGAATTTAAACCAACCCACCAATGTGGTGTAAGAATAAAAATAGGGAGAGAAGGAATGGCAATGTTCTCTTTTAACTTTAAAATTAATTTTATTCCAGTTTGAATCCCTTTGAATTATGTCCCAGTCTCATGGTTCATTGTGGAAAGCAAACAAAGGAAAACAGGTTAAGTGCAAGGTCACTACATGAATACCCTTTGTGAATCAGTTATCACATTAATTCAATTCCTCCTGCCAGAGAAATAATCAATAGGACTGAGAGATAGCATTGCTTTTCATTGGGCAATTGCTTTGGACAGAAACACGAATCACAAAATTCACTGTGAAGGCAAGATCTGGATGGCACTGTATTTGATTAAATTGCCAAAATGACCAAACAAACCACAATGTATTTCGAGTATGGCAATTGTCATTTTTCTCTTACACACAACCTGGAAACTTCAACAGCTCAGTAATTTTATTTCAAATACAAAGTATTATATCTTGAAGTTAGGCTTTAATCCCAGATGTATACACCCACCTTCTTACTGATCTCAAGACTCTTTTTTCTCCTTCTATTTGATGTACATGTTAGTCTCATTATTTTGTTCAAAGTGATAAGAAGAAAGGGAAATCTATTGCTATGAAATGCTACCAACATAAGCTAAGATTGCTGGGAAATGTAGTTTCCTGCAGTGAGTTCATTGTATGCATAAAAATGGAAGGATTTGTCATTACCAACATCAGAAGAATGATTGGTAAAAATGATGGCATTTGCTGAGATGTCCAAATTGACATCTGATCAGAGAAAAGATTTATTTATTGCTGACTGGAAACCCCATGAACTCTGTGAGTAAAAGTGAAGAAAATGAATTTATGATGTATACTAATAATTACAAAGGATTATAAAATTATAGAAAGAATATAGTCATGTTATAATCTTAAGAGTAACAGGTAAATTTATAATTGTACCTATAGCTGTAAAGATTGGACTTTTTTCTTCTAATTTTTCCCCCTTTTTGTACTTTTTAGCTTTCTGATTTCTTTTCTTCTTCCTCCTTTATATTAATTTGTATTAGTTTTTTTTTTTAAGTATATATACATGTATACATGTAGTTTCCTTTCTATCAATAGCCCTGAGGAAATTACATATTTTTATGCACTGGTCTGCAGCAAATTCTGTATGCCACTCATCAGAATATGAAAAATAATAGACTTTCCTATCTCCTGGCTAACACTGATAGAGTTTTTGGATTTTTCATTTTATAAAATTAATTCTTATCATATTCACCATATTCTTGATAAGGAATGATGGGTGGTCATGCTTGATGAAGGATGGTCTGAACTATTTTTCATAGGTTAAAAAAAAGTGTGGGCTATGATGACTGAATGAGATGAAGTTAAGGAGGCTTTAAAGCAGGGGTCCCCAAATTTGGAAACTTTAAGACTTGTGGACTTCAACTCCCAGAGTTGAAGCTGGCTGAGGTATTCTGGGAGTTGAAGTCCACAAGCCTTAAAGTTGCCAAGTTTGGAGACCTCTTCTTTAAAGCCTCACCTGAGATTTCAAGCAAGGATTACAAGTAGTCCTTGACTTATGACCACAATTGAACCCAAAATTTATGTTGCTAAGATACTTGTTAAGTGAATTTTGCCCCATTTTACAACCTTTCTTACCAGCTGTTAAGTGAATCACTACCTTTGATAATAGCACAGTTGTGAAATGAATCTGGCTCCTCTATTCTTTGCTTGTCTGAAGGTCGTAAAAGGGGATCACATGACCCTGGGAAATACATGCCAGTTGCCAAGCGTCTGAATTTTGATTATGTGACCATAGGGATGCTGAAATGGTAGTAAATATGAAAATCAGTCATGTCTTTTTTTAAAAGTGCCATTGTAATTTCGAATGGCCACTAAAATGAGGACTACCTGTACATCTTTGTTCTTGTCCCAACCCCATTCTCATTGTCCTGTGTTAAAAAGCTAGTTTGCTTTGTCACACTGTAAAATATTTCTGATAAACAACTTGGGTGCCTTTGTCTCTCCACTTAGCAACTTTCAAGCAAGAGATAGGCCACAACTGACCTTCTGAGAAGATTCATGCCAATAGCATTGTCTACCATGACATCTATCCTTTGTATCTGAACGTCTGAAATACAAAAGTTACAGAAAAAGATGCGTTTGTATTAGAGGAAATAAAAGGAAATAAAGAATTAGCTTTTAAATAATATAAAAGCAAGTAATAAATAACCAAACAAATAAAAGAAAATAAAAGAAATAAAAGCATCCTGCCATTTCCATCACCTTCCTCCGTAATAGCCTTTAGGAACATATTTTAGTTTTTAAAATGTATCATTGCACAAAGTGCCTGACAGCACACTGCTTTTCATGCATCACTCTACTGTGAACTTATAAATCTTACTGTGAAAAAAGAAATTAGACCTATTATTTTTTCAGACTTAAGCAGAGTTTTGAATCATCAAATTGACTAAAATATTGGGTTGAGCAGGCTGTTATTAGGAAAATTGCCAGACGAGTATTATTTATATTGAGTTAGCCTGGCTATGTGATGACAGGGTAAATGGTGATGGTAAAACAAATGGAAGCATGGGCCACTTTTTAATGTTCTCTGAGGCAAGAGCATGTCTCAAGAGTTCGGCGTGGTTTATTTCTAAGTTAAAATCTGCTAAACTGGGTTATAAAACTACTATATAAAACTAATATTATTTGTTTTAAATGTTATTGAACTGCTTTCCTCGGGTTCAAAAGTACAGGAATACTGTCTCAGATGATATGCTATAAATTCTGTAAACTATAATCAGCTTGGGAGTAAATCCCCACTGAATCAGGGATATCAGAACTAGAAGAGAATAAAAGCTTAAGAGATTCTGCAGTGAACTAAGAAACTGCTAGTCATCTCACCTGTGCTGTGAACTCAATGCCCCACTTCCAGCAAGACCTACAATTCAATCGTGCAACTACAACCTGGTGTTAAAAACGTTAGTGCTGTTCTATATATCAAAACCCTAAATGATTAATCATACAGGTTTTAATTGAATTGCTGTGCAATCTTATTCTTGTGCACTCTGAAATAAATCCTGCTGAGTTCAATGAAACCTATTCTTAGTCATGTTTATTTTACTCTGTGTATAAGACTGGTCTAAATTTGCATGAAAAAAAATCAAAACACAATCCCCTCCCCCACGATATACAATAAGCTTATCCAATCAAATCCTCTCCAGATATATCCCCAGCTGCTACACCACCTTGGATTCTTAATGGAGGTTGTAGTTCGATGTCTGGAGTAGGGGAAGATGGGTGTACAATGACAAACATGCCATTATATTAAAAAAATTCCTTAAAATACTCTTCATGCTGTAAAGTTTTTCCAAAAGTCACATCTGATGGTGCCATTTTAGTAGAACTATTTTGTAAAAAAAAAAAAAAAAACCATATAAATGCAGATAGAAAAAACATACTATGCTTTTCACTAGGGATTTTCTCCTGTATATGAAATTCTTTCTGTTAAGAATCTCCTTTATATTTTTTTCCCCAATTCCTTTTTCCACTTGAAATCACAAGCTTATAGCCTATCCCATAGGAAATGTTTGTGCATGTGTGTTTATATTATGTGTGTGTGTGTGTGCTACCAACAGAAGCAGCACTTAAAACCTGTAAACAGGAGTGAAATCTTTGGAGGATCATGCTTCTATATACACAGCCTAACATTACAGGTGAGGTAAAATGGAAAATAATAATAAACTACTTCAAAGGAGAATCCTTCAAAATTTGTTATGAAATAACTGTTCTACCAGTGGAAGTCTACATTTACCTCCTAGAGTAAATCTAATTTTTAGATGCATTCAGAATATTTTGCTAAGTACAAAGGTATAAAACAGAATGGGAATAGCTAAGCTTAATTCTAGAATATCGTGGAAAATAGCACTCTTTGTTAAACTGTGTTAGATATTGCCCTATTGCACTGGGTTAGTATCTGATGGTAAATGTCTGGATTGTGTTGGCTTAGTGACCACATGGATTTACAGCATGTTTTTTCTTTAGTGAAAATTAATCTAAGCTTGGAACAAAACTATAGTTAATTATATTTTGTTTCATCTCTCAGTATAGACAACAACAGGCAGCTCCAACTTTTATTACAAATTGAGATAAGATGCAATTTGTTTTTATTTCCTCATACCTTTTCCTTATTGGGGGAAAAAAACCCAACAATTGCAGAATTGTTTATTTGGAATCTGGATACCATCATGGGGAGAAAGCAGAAAATCCAGGAGACATAGCTTAGTATGGTATACACATCACACTAAGCCATTTACCTTGTGAGTTCACACAACATGCTAAACTAAAACTAAGCAAATATGGCTTAGCACAAAGTGCAAATCCCACTTATTATACTTCAAAACTTTGCTAAATATCTCCATGGTTATTTCTCCACATTAAAAATTCCCACTGGTAAAAATTGAACGTCAGAGGAAAAAAAGGCCTACTTTAGCCTCTATGTTTCCCCCTGAAGTAAGTTCTTAATATAGAGATTTCTATTTAACAGAAAGCATTTGAAAAGCCATTTCTCATTGTAATATAATAGGAAAGAATGCAGGGTAGCTCCCCCCCCCTCTTCCCTCCTGAATGGGTAAACTGTCTATCCATAATTAACTAAGCTCCTAGCTATAATAAGAGGTAGAAATAATATATTCAGTGACAGAGAATAAGACATGTCTGGTTGTCTTGTCAGTGAATGGAAACTGTAGAAAGCTTCCCATTGACCTAATTATTGAATCCTATCAATTCAAGTTCCAAAGGTAGCAGATATTTTCTATGCCAGATTTGGCAATGGGGGAGCTAATGTTGAGCCACAGTAGTTCTATTAAATAGAAGACTTCATCTTATGTCTTCAACATCTTTAGAAGGGATAAGAAAGAAATCTGGAAACTACGATCAGCATGTATGAATGATGCAGTTTGTCAGATTAACTGGGGAAATAGAGAACAAAGGTATTATTTGGGGCTGGAAAGCAATATAATTCATATCTGGGTAGTGACTCTGTGTGTATCACTTTAAAAAGACATACCCAAAAGAATATACATAGGTATCAAAAGTCAAATGATAATGAGGGACATAATGATTGTTCCCAGTTAATGAATTCCATGTGCATATTTGAATGTTTCTCCCTTTACTCATTATCTCAGATATTTTCAAAATCAAGCCAAATGATTTACATTAAGAAGGCATAATACATTTTAAGCATTTTAATTTCCTCAATCTGCCAATCTTCCTGGAAAGTATTTAATAATAGTAATAACAAGACAATTTAATATAAGCAATTTAAAATGAATATACATTTATTATAAATATTGTTGTAATTTTAAAATTAACACATTTAATAATTACTAAATTGATCAGTCACTCAACTCCCAACAATTCTAGGCTGTTTCTAACATACTTGCTACAGCTGATGCAATTATACAGTAATCTATTCTTCACAGAAGATTGGGGAAATATTCTATTTGCCCGACTCTAAAAATGTCAAGAGTTAAATTCTTGGTAAGCCACAGAAGAACCTACAATATAGGAAAGAACCAGTTTCCTGTGTCTTTAACTGAATGCTTAGTGCTTCAAGATCCAGGTCAAGGGTCTTTGGTTAAACCCATCTGAAGAACAGGCAGCCTGTCCCTCAATATCACTGAGGCCTTCCAGATGTTCAGTATACCTCACTTCAGCCAGCATAGCCAATAGTGACAGATGCTGTAGGGAGTAAATCAATAACATCTGGCCATTATGTTACTTTTACCACAATGGATTTTGTTTTGAATTTATTGGTTTAAGCTAAACTTTTATAATAAATGGAAATAATATTGGTGTCACAGTTCCAAGACATTTGGAGGGAAACAGTGCTGCCAAGCCCTGAGATTAGAGAGATATTACAATCCAAGTTATCCAAAAATGGTGGATAGGCAGCCTTGATAAAAGCATGTCGTATTTTTAATTAGAAATTCCCCAAAGCCTCTCATGGGCCACTGTGGGAGCAGAATCTAAAAAGACCTTTGGCCTGATCTTCCATAGCTTTCCTTATGTTTTATACATAAGGTACCCATGTGACTGATTTTTTGTATGTAAAACATGTTCTGTCCACTGCACTTCAACCTCCTATTTTGAGTTTGCTGAATCTTAAATCATAAAATTCTTCTTATATAATTCAGAGTATGCAACTGTTTGGCTACCAAGTCTTTCTTACATTTTGAATGATCTTAGTCCATCGCTTTTGAATAACCAGACCAAGACATTGTTTCCTATCTACATGTTTTTTTTAATGTTATCTTACGTGTTCCCTGGGTTTGGCAGAGAGCATAGCAACAAATGACATTAAATTCAGGCTTATACTATCCATGCAGAAGCCTTCATTCCTTCAAAGTATTATTCCCCTCTTTAAATTAATTCATATTCTAAAAAGCACAGCCAATTCAAACTGCCAATGCCCAAGGATTGTGCTCTCAGTTTTAAAGAATGTTATCTTTATAATGCTAAAATAAATATCCTATGTTGATCTTGGAAGGTTTTCTACATTATTTCAGAATTGAGGAAAACAGGCAATTCCTCTTTCCTTAAGCAGGAAATCCCCAGAGATATAAAATTTTAATTGTTTTTTTTTTTTTAAAAAAGCCATTACAATGCCAGATGGTTAGATGCAATGTATAGTGCGGAAAGACCAGCATTACTCAACAATAGGAGAGTAGAAAGAGACTCTTATCAGAGCTCACAGAATGCGGGATCTCTTCACAAGGATGTCATTGTTCTCTACCTCTTCCTTAAAGAGGTTAGCCCGAAAAGATTTCACTTTATCCTGAATCTCCGAAAGGAGAGCAATCTTTTCTGTCAGCATGGTTTCAAACTGGGTGGCGTAAAACTCCATGTCATATTCAACATCTTCAGCCATCTTCAGAAAAGCTTTCAGCCATCTCAGTGATTCCTGATGATCTTCTGCCTGAGCTTTCTCAATCTCTTTCCTCTTCTTCTGCCCTTTCCCTCTGCAGCTGAGGCTAAGAGCCGGCAAAGGGACTTGATCCTCTTTCCGTGCACAGATTTTGAACTCATCCGTCTCAGGCAAGCTATGATTGCTCCAAGGCTGAGTGGAATCCTCCAGCTGATAGAGAGACTTGGACAGGATACGATGGCACTGTTTGAAGGCACTGGGATCAACCACCAGACCTTTTACCCGATTGGCATATCTGAGGGTATTGAGTGTGTGCTCACATGACTTCATGCCTGGGGAGATGGTGGCAATCATGCAAGTGCAAGAGTTTTCTCCAATGAATGAGTCTCTAAGGACTTGGGTCAGCTTGCTAGCTCGGAAAGGTGTGTGGCCTTTATTACGCCCCAAGGCTCGAATGCATTCTTTCAGGGCCAAGAGGCTCTTATTGATCTCGGCTCCCTCCAACCTGGTTAGTCGGTCTGCCCTGCAGGTATCTGCTCCCCGCTCATTGCCAGCCAGGTCAATCAAGGAAAACTTGCCATACAGTTTCCCTTTGCGCTTGAGGATAATCTGGAAAACGGCATGACTCCGGGAGGAATGGGAGTTGGCTGAAGTCTGGCCGGAGGTCCTGCATCGGTTCCCAATCTCAATGAGCTTCAAGACGTCCTCAACACAGATGACCTCCTGCTCCAGCAGCCCCACCACCTGGACTTGTTGGTTGCTATCCTCCAGGACCCGTAGCCGGTTCTTCCAGTTCAGCAAATCGTAGACTTTTCCCCAGTAGATCTCAAAAAAGGCGCCAAAAACCTGGAGCTCCAACATTTTGTAGGTGGGCTCCTGCAGCAGAAAAAAGACATCGCGGGCGGCCATGGCGTAGATGCCTTTGGCGGAGTCCTGCTTCTTGCCAGAGAAGTCCCCTCCCATTGTGTGGGTCTTGCCGCTGCCCGTCTGACCGTAGGCGAAGCACGTGGCCATGCCGCCGCGGAAGATGGTCTCCACCAGCGGTTGGGCCGTGTGCTCGTAGACGTTTTCGTTGGTGGCACCGTCGTCAAAAGCGTGGTCGAAGCGGAAGGTCTGGTGCTCCAAGTAGCGGGTGAGGTCGAGCTTTTGCCTGGCCTCGTGCACCATCACCACACCCGAGCAGGGGATGGTCACCACGTCCACCTCCTTGATCCCCGCCTCCCGCTGGTTGAGCGGCCGCTTGCGGACGCACACGCAGATCTTGCGGGACGAGGCCCCGTCGTTGCGGCCGCTCTGCGGCAGGAGGCAGCCCTGGGCCAGCAGGGCGGCCGCTCCGCCGCGCAACAGGGCCTCGCGGCACTGCTGGATCATCGCGATCACGTCCGCGTGCGGGTGGGCGTCGCGGGCGTCGCGCCGGGCTCGCCTCTCCACCAGGGCCAAGTGGCGCTTCTCGCGCTCCACGCGCAGCCGCTCCACTTCCAGCACGCAGGGCGACTTGCGGGCGGCCGTCGAAGCGGCTCTTCTCAGCTCGCGCTCCACGCCGTCCCCTCCCGGCTTCTCCCTGCCGACCGGGGTCGCCGCGTAGGGGGGCGGCGGCGGCGTGGGGTGGTCGCCCTGCTCCGACGGGGTTTGCGCGGAGAGCGTTCCCATTGGGGCCAAGTGAGGGTTGAGGCCGAAGGCTTGGGCGAGCTCCACTTTTTTGCCCTTGTTGGTGCCCCTTTCGATCCATTCCACCGTCACGCTGTTGGCGTCGTCGTGCAGCGCCGTCACCAGCGCCGGGTGGATCCGCCCGTCGCTCCTCTTGATGTCCAGATAGGTTCCCAGCCGGATGGCCCCGAACGGCTTGGCCATGGCGCTCGGCGGCTTGGCCTCGGGATCACACGGGTAGCTGCTGCCGATCCCGGGCAGCCGGGGGAAGCGAGAGAAGGGGGCGGGTGGGAAAGCTGGTACCCTGGCTGGACAGTCACGCTCATTCAGCGCCTGGTGGTAAAAGGCACCCTTGCGCATGGCCCAGCCAGTGCCCTTGGCCGCCCGCCTCGGTTGACGGTCATCCGCACCACGGCCTGCGTCACAAGGGCTCCCCGAAGTGGCTACGACCCATCGCTCGAGCTTTACGCTCGCCCCGTGGCTTTGCAGGACTTAGCGGGATCGTCTGCCGGGGAAGAACCGCCGGCAGGACTTGACCTAGCGGCGGGATCCGTCGCCACCCTTTACTGTGGTACCTTTTCCTAAAGTAAAGTTATCACGGGTCAAGAACTACTACTCTCTCACGGGTCAAGAAGCAATCAAATTTGTCTCGGAGTTAATAGATAGAGCTCCCGTCTTAAGCATCCGGCTAGCTCCAGACTGGTAGAAATACGGATTCCCAATATGGTTGAATTCAATATGGTTGCATTCCCGGTGTAAAAGAGAGGATGGGTGGGGTTTGAATGGGGCCCGAAATGAGGCTAACGAAGATAGAAACCATTTCCAAATGAACCAATTCTAGGCTTCCATAGCCTTTTAAATCAGTTGCACATTCACAGCCACTGACTAAGCTAGCTGGGGGGGCACTGGAGGGCCATGGGTTGGGGAAAGAAGCACATGTGTGATGGGTGATATAGAAATTTGATAAATAATGAGAAGAAAAATAAAGCTTTTGCCCTCTGTGCCACTCCCCATGTCCTCAACAGATCCTTGAAGGAAGTAGCTCGCTAGTCAAGTCTGCCGTCCACGGGTTCAAACAGTGGGATTGAGAACTTTACCTAGTGGTGTTAATGACACAACCCATGCTCGGTTTGCTGATTGGATAATGGATTAATGGTCCAATATTCCATGATATGAGTGTTCATAGACCCAGAGCTGAAGTTTATAGTGCTGTCTTTTTTAGCAGTAATCCTTCCTGAATTGATTCTTATTTTTTTGTATGCAGCAATTCTTTCTTAAATATGCTGAGCGTTTTCCAGGGAAATGGGTACCTTATATTTTCCCATTAATAGTATGCTAAAACTAGTAAGACCCAAGTTCAGATTCCTAATAAACCTTGTTGGGCAATTTTCACAGAATGGTTTGGATGAAATGGAGGTGATGGGTTTTTACTGTATATCGGCAGTATATTGGCATACTTCATGTATATTGGCATGAAGTTCTAGAAGAAAGACAGGATTTTTTAAAAAATTGTTTCCTGCCTTTATTATTATTATTTTTTACAAATAAATAGGATATGAATATAATCGATATTCTAATGAATTGGAAATCTTACCATAAGATCCCCCCTCCCTCCAATTTCTCATTTTATGTATTATTAAGAAAGGAATGTGTTCTAAAAATGAAGGTTCATTTTAAATTGTGTGAATTGCTAAAAAATATTTAGCATCGGTTTTCTGTTGGGAAGCAAAGTCAGGATGTTCTCAAGTTTACTTTGTGAGATCCTGGGAATTTTCCTATATCCTAATATTAGGAAACATTAAAAAAAATCTTGAAAGCATGAATCTGCTTAACTGTACTAATTATTATAAAATTATATTATAAAATGTACTAATTATTCATCTAACTGCAGTGTTGCAAATAATTAATGTATTTAGTATTCATTTGTCATATCTAGTCATGAGAATCCTCACTGAATAGCTGCAAAAGAATTTACTCATTGAAACTACATTATAACCAGTGTTTTTATTCATTGTTTAATTTAACCGAGACATTTCACTGACTCAAACATTTGTGCTGATAAATTCTGTATTCAGTAAACAAGATGCAAACAGAAAAAATGTATTTAAAAACTGTCAAATTAATTTAAGAAAAGAGTATGTATGTGGACACTGCATAATGTACCATCGTCACATTAGCAAAAAGGTTGCCTCTTTATTTTTATTTTTTGATACAGCCATGCGCCAGGTTTAAATTGAACAAGTGCTGCCCATTCCTGTTGAATATCATTTAAATACATGATTACTAATAGTAATGGTGTGCCAGAAATATGGAAGACACAATGCTCATTAAAGTGTGACAGATATGGGAAGGGCATGTTGCGCTAACTCACAGTGTGTTGAATCGAATTGGATGGATCCGCATGAGATACTAAGCCCAAATCAAGCAAACAGTTACAGGTGAGTGCAATATGTAATTCCCAGACATGCATTTCTTTTATCCTTTCACAAGCCAAATTGCTCAGATGCTTAAGTATTTTACTTTTTTTAGCTCTGTTCTCTACTCTCCCACAAATAAGTAGCTAACTAACATGGAAAAGTAAATTATCGGGGACAGTTAGGAAATGAAATGTCCTCTGTAACTGTATTGGCTTTGTGCAGATTTAAGATCAATTAATATGTCTCATAGGAAATCCCCACATCATTCTTTCCTAGCGAACAGCTGTGCTGCAGACTTGCTTTTGCAATTGCCTCCAGCTTTTCTTGATTGTGTTGCCTTCCCAACTGAGAACTATAACAAACAACACCCCACATCTCCCAAAGAAGAAAACTAGCCCTCAATTGTCAGATCTAAAAAGGTCAGGAATCATCCAGCTGACAAGTTGACATCCCCCAGAAGAGATCAGTGAGAGAGTTAGAAAGTAAATCTTGGATTCAGTCCATGCATGTTTATCAGGACATCTTGTTGAAATTTTGGAGGTTATTCCAAAGTAAATGTTCAGCTCAAGGTATTAATGACAGAATGGATGTTTTTTTAAGAAAAAAAGATGTTTGCTGCTTCAGCCACATTGTTCAGCTGAGCTTTATATTCTTCAATTTTAGATGAGGTACATTGTAAGGTTTTTTTTCTCTATTCGGATTTGTTGTTTCTCGAAGAAATGCTAAAGAAAGAGGTTGCTATAGTATTGTGCGCATGTGCTCCCCCCTGATATTCCTTTAACAGCAGTCAGTGCATCCCTGTAGCAGGTTGTTGAAAAGGTCCTTATAAAAGGGTTGAGAGATTTAACAGGCAGATGGATGCTTCCAACATTTTTTTAGGGCCTGAGGCGCTATTACATCCCTTTATAAAACTTCCTCCTTGGGGTAAATTGAGGCAAAATAAGCCTTTGTAAGCTCTTACAAGCCCTTTCATTTCTGTCCATCGTTGATTACCCACTCATGACAAACTAGTAGCCAATATATTCAAAGACAAGAACAATTAATCAGTAGAACAATTTGGGTCCAAAAGTTGTGAATGCTCCCAACACGGGAAGTTTTTAAGAAGAGATTGGACAGCCATTTGTCTGAAATAGTATAGGGCAAGGGTGTCAAACTCATGGCCTCACATTGACATGTGAGATATTGCAACTGTTTCTCCCTTTCTAAAATGGGTGGGTGTGGCCAGCATGTGCACATCCGTCCCACGGGCCGCGAGTTTGACACCCTTGGTATAGGGTTTTCTGTCTGAGCAGGGGTTGGACTATGAGACCTCCAAGGTCCCTTCCAACTCTTCCATTCCATTCTATTCTACAATTGTGTTACACCAAGGTAAATGCTAATGAGATTTTTATGAGTTGTATCTTAAAGGCAGTGCATAATCTGTCTTCTGCTTGCAGGAATCCTAGGTATGAGAGCAGAAAGACTCCTTGGAGCCATCTGACCAGCATGTAGCTTGTATACAGTTATTATTGTATACAGTGGCATATCACAGCATAGTTTTCAAGACTATGATGCAGCAACATCACTAAAAGTAAGCAGATCTGGCTTTTGTTAGCAGTTGGATGGAAGATCTCTTGGGAGAGTCTCCTGACTTCCATATAAGAAGTCTCCCTCAGCCCGTCTCCTACAGAAAACATACATCCATAACTTTGGCAATTTCTTCATCTTCGAATGTTTCGTGTTCAGGAATTTCTGGGTCAGGGGTCATGTTTGATCACCACCAGAGTGTGTTCATGACCAGATTCAAAAATTTTGTGAATTTTTTGGTTGGAACCCGATTTGGTCGTGGTGAGAAGTGTTTGGGACCAGAGGTTCTACTGTGCCTAGATAGACAGATGTCTTCTTTTCCATTGAGATTATTCTTAACATCTTTGAGAAACTAGGCTCTTGTTCCTGCTATCATCCAAATAGAAAACATCCTCTCACAATATGGCACATTTGCTTGTGCTTGAGAATGTTTTACAGAAAAATGACTAGTCCTCTTGGCAAAACAGAAGCAATAGGGGGTTTTGTGGTGTGCTGTCCCAGCCAGTCTATGGGAATTGGTTAGTTACTTAGGAATTATGAGCTGTCCCCTTTTGCCTGAACTCCCTAACGCATGGGAGCTACTTTCTATCGCTACGAGATGGGTTAGGAGATAACCATCTTTTACTACAAGGCAGATATACAAAGGATTGGTCATTAAAGAAGAACTTCATCACAAATGTGAGTTATGAGGATACCTGATGAACCAATAAATGTACTTTGTTATGGACGTCTTGTTGAGTTATCTATCTGCATCTGTACAGCTTATAAATCCACTTCTGTGCAGAAGACAGAAAAGTAAAAGATGATCTCCTGAGGCCCATCTGTATAAAGACTCTTAATTTGGATTTGTGATAAAGCAAAGTAATATTGAAGCCAGGAGTGAATATGCAATGTTAATCTAAACCTGAATTTCCCATTGTCTCTGAGCATCGGAACACTTTACATGCTGTGGATGGTGGGAGGGGCTGGAATTCCACACATGCTAGTAACAAAGAGAACTTTCTAACTGCAGAATTGAAAACCAGTAACCCCCCGTCTTCTTTGCTTAATTTGTCTTCCTGCTATCTCAAAGACTCCATTGGCATAACAAGGAGAGTCAGATATCTCCCAGCTCTCAAAGGAAAATCAAACCTCTGTCTTTAAACCGTCTACAAATGCAGTGAGAGACTCTGAGAAATCATGCCTGTATGCTTGTCGGTAAAACAAAAGCTGATCCTCCTCTGTTCATCTGGAAGGCGTGAAAAGCAATAAAGAGGCCAGGGTTATAAAAATTCCTCCGGCCAGAGCCGTCTCCAGAGCAATGGGCACATTCCTTCCCCTTGAAGAGAGACACTTAATCTAGCAATGATTTAAACAAAGTCAGCATCTTGCCTTTGCTATCTTGCTGAAGACAAATAAGGATTTTTCCTTTAACAAAATTAGTTGCAATCTAAAAGCAATGTAGTTGTGTTTTCAATTGCCATTCAACTGCTAGACTACCACCACCTGGTGGTCACAAAAAAAAATCTTACATGATTTTTTTTTTTTACAAAGTCTCTGAAGATTGACCAGAGTGTTTCTCCAATGATAACCCCTTTTTGCAACTTTTGTGGACAATTTAATCAATTTAATTCAAATGTTCCAAGATTAACTGCAACCCAACATACCTAAGCAAAGCAGCCAACAGCTACATCTGGGGCTGAAGGAGAAATTTCCCAGAGTTTGAGTTTTTTACACAGTTACTCAAATTTGACCAGAGTGTTTATCCAACCACAATCCCCTTTTGCAACTATTGTGGACCATTTAATCAACTTAATTAAAAGGTTCCAAGAGTAACTGCAACCTAACATGGGCGTAGCAACAGCGTCTTCCAGACCCTCTGCTGCCACCTTGTGAAGCAAGTGACAATAATAGGCATATTTCTGCATTCAGTCCTCAAGTCTTCAGACTATGCTACACATATTTCTGCGTTCAGCCCTCTAGTCTTCAGACTTTGTGATGCAACCTCTAGTGCCCCCTTGTGTTGCAACTCACAACGCACCCTAGAAGCAGCCATACTGTGTGCTGTGCTAGCATTGCCCAGACTGCAGTGCCACCTACGTGCTCAAGTATTAAATCCAGCAGCAATTCTACTTTCTGCTACCTGCTTCCATGCCCCCAGTACAAAAAAGAAAAGAAAAAAGAATTGCACAGAAAACCACTAAATTTTTCCAAAGTGACCTTTTGCCAATTTGAAGCATGGCAACTTCCTCAACCATGGCATATGTCTCTGATGTACCAGAAGACCTGAATCCTCCACCCACCCTTGCTGTAAGCGTGGAACCTGGTTCCCAACAACCGCCTTTAGATGTCCAATCCTCTGGAGAAGCTGCGATACCTCCAAAAGCCTACGACCTCAGATAGAGTAAGAAGCTTACCAAAACCATGGAAGAATACTTGAAGAACGATTGGGAGAAGCAATTTTGCCACTACATAGACTCATGGGCAGAGCTTGAGAAGATCTGTGATGCCCCAAAACATAAGCTGCCTCCCGAGGAACTCTGCACATTGCTAGTTGATCTAGATGCCCTTCTTGCACGGTGGAGACACAGCGAAGACAACCTCAAGTCCATCCAGTCAAGACTGGGTGACCCCAAACTCCTAACACACATCCAATACTTCGAGGAGTTTCCCAAGGAATATGAAGACTGTGTCAAGGAAAACAAGACAGCCCTCCAGGCAGCGCTCCACAATGCGCGTGGGCAGGAGGTAGCGTCAAGGGAGCAGGCCACATCCTACATGGCTCCTCGATCACATGTCTTCTTCCCACTATTCTAAGAAACCCTCCTCCCTCCATCCCAAACTGGGTAGATTGCAAGCAGGTTCCAGTGTCTCGCGCCAATTCTTTGCTGCCGGCTCTCACCATCCTTCCAGAACATCCTCCCGTCGTAGCAGCACATCTAAAGCCTCCAAAGCAGCAAGTTACACTGAACGGGCTACAGAAGCTGAAGTAGAAGCTGCAGTAGCAGACAGAGAGCTACGTGCCACAGAGGAGGTAACACGGCAGAAGGCGGCAATAGCAGCTCAGCAGGCTGAAATTGCGGCTCAACAGGCTGAAATAGTGGCTCAATAGGCCAAAGCCCAGGCCAGACAACAGGCGGAAATGGCCAAAGCGCAGGCCAAATTGGAATTGGCCAAACGACAAAGAGACGCCACAACAAAGACGGCACGGGCTGCAGCATGGCGGAAGATGGCCGACAACACCTCCCTCCAATTCAACCTCGAAGAGTTGGGAGAAGAGAGCCCAGATACATGGGTCAAGGCCTACATGGATGAACAGCTCTCACTACAAAATGAGCAGCCGGAACCACCTCAGTTGCCTAGCAGTCTCCCACAACCAGGAAAGCACAGGGATGAATCTCAACCACAAACTCTACACATCAGTTACGCTACTGGCGTACGACCTAAAATACGCGATTCACCAACAGCAAACCTTCCTCAACTGATGTTGTACGTACTAAGGTCCGAGATTCTCTTCCCAGCACCAGCAACCCTACCACAACGTCTCACGCCCTGCTGGCCGAGCAATGTAGCCCACCAGTGCCTACAACCACTTCTCCAAAAGTCGACATGCCATCAACGACAATTCAATCCACAGGCAGCAGCGTTCCTGCTACAACCTCAATACTAATCCATCTCCCAGGCACCGCAAGGTAACCGTGCCCAGCCTACACATCAGTGTGATGCTCGACCATCGTCCCCAGTATGGGAGAACAACATCCTCCGTAAGTACTGGGAGGAAGACTACAATCTGTCGTTGACTTACAACCCAAACCCACCCTACAAGAATCCAGGGGGAGAATCTTCTACGTCAATACCTCCCCCCAACTCAGCAAATGCTGAAGATTACTAGAGAAACTTGGCTGTACAGAGTGGAAAGCTAAATTTGCACGCCAACGGAGTTCGCAGATTCTCTGACAAGCCAGGCGGTGAGTATCTAGTATAGAAGAAACTTCCTGCACCCCATTCAGGTGGTACGCCTGAACCCTGATGAAATAGTCGGACACTTGATAGCATGGCTAGGGCCACAATCTGCTGACATACTAAGGGCACTTTATGCATCCGACTTAGACGACCCTGCCGCTGCCCTACGGTTATCATGGAAAAGGCTTGGCGAACTGTATGGCGCTTTCAAGGACATAGAAGCAACATTGTTGGATAGCCTCAACAGTTTTCCTAAAATTCCTATCGACAAGCCTCACCGAATCATAGACCTCGCTAACGTACTTGTCCAGCTGAGAATGGCACAATGGGATCCTAACTTACTGGCACTCGCCTGTCTCAATCACGTCAACACAGAACAAAATTGTTAGAAAACTTCCACAGGTGCTAATTGAAAAGTGGCTCCACCTTCATGGCAAAGGGTCGCCACTGCTTTATTCCCTTCACACTTCTTGAAGAATTCGTGTCCCACCAGGTGACAGTGTGCAACACACACCAGGCCCATGGACTCAGAGCTGTTAGTCCTCCTAATGACAGAAGATACAACAGCAACCATATATTGCCCTCAAGCCCTATGCACACTACCAGGGACAGACCCTTCATGGCTGTCTATAAGACCGAGGTGCATTCCTCAACCCTCAAGAGTTCACCTGCTACCTCATCCCATCCACCCCAATTTAGATCTCTCACTAGAAGGAGAAACCAGTTTTGTCCTATGCACCACACTTGTCACTCGCTGAATAGCTGCACTGGGTTTGCAGCGAAATCACTGACCCAACGAAAAGAGTTGCTAAGGGAGTACCAATACTGCTACAAGTGTTGCAAATCTAAACACCCATCCAAGTACTGCACAGCCAAGGTGCAATGCGACTTAGGCCATAGTGACCAACACCTGACCGCTCTGCATCCAGACTCCAGGCCACCAATGCAAATTTCTCGTAACCCTCCTTCAGACAAGGAGCCTCAACGTAACACAGAAGCATACAGGGCTCCTTGGCAGACTGCCAAACCGCAACCAAAACCAAGGATGAGTGACAACTGCACAGCACTGTGTGCCGACTCACCACACCCTCATTCGTGTCTTCCCATCTGCTTAGCCAAAGTATACCCTGAAGGACGCCCTGAAGATGCCGTGAAAATGTACGTGCTGATAGACACTCAAAGCACCTGCACCCTGGCCAGACCCGCATTCTTTGAACTCTGAGGTGCAACAGGATGAACTTCACTGTATCAACGTGTCATGGACCAAGAAGCACAGCCGGGAGGAGAGCTACTGTGCATAGAGTCATTGGGTGGAAGTTCCCACTACTGCCCGTATTTGAATGTGATGGGATACCAAATGACCACAGTCAGATTGCAACACCTGAGGTCATAAGTACCGTGCCTCACCTACAGCACCTGGCTCATCACTTTCCCGCTCTAGATCCAGAGGCTGAGATCCTATTCTTGCTGGGAAATAATGCACCACGCGCCTTTCTCTTCTCCAAGTCAGTCGGCGGCCCTGTGACGGCCCAGTGGCCATCAAATCTCCACTAGGCTAAGGATTGTAGGAATTGTCAGTGTTGATTGGATGTAGGCTCCAACCCAGGCAAATGCCTTAGCACCATCCATTCCAACAGCCTTCTGACGCCCTTTAGCACCAAGAATAAAAGGCCGCTGGTGATCAGTACACTTTCGCTGGGATACGCTAAACGGCTGCCAACAACCACCAGACGTCCACTAAGACGTTCTACACGGGCATATGCCTACACAACACCCTTTCCAACAGCTTCCCAATGCCCTTTGACACCGTGGAAGCAAGAGTACCATCCCAACCCTAAAAGGCTGCCAGAAGTGACCACCAGACTTTCACGATTGGTACCAAGAGTACCTGCCAACCCTAAAAAGCCGCCGGAAGTGACCATCAGGCTTTCACCTTTGCTGCCAAGAGTCCCTGTACACCCTAAAAGGCCGCCAGAGGTGACCAGCAGACTTGCACCAAGAGGCCGAAGTTGAAGATTGCACTTCAAGCTTTGCATGCTTTGCTTTGTTTGATGCTTTATTAATGTTTACTGTTTTTTCTTAGTTATATAGCTGTTTATCTTAGTTATATAGTTATCTGCTATTCATAGTATTACTGTTTATCTTAGTTTATAGTTAATTTTTTTTCTCTTCTCTTAATAGTGGAATTTACAATTTCAGGCGGGGAGTGTGCTGTCCCAGCCAGTATATGGGAATTGGTTATATAGGAATTATGAGCTGTCCCCTTAAGGGAATGCATCATGGTAAATATAGTTAAAGGTATTCTGGGAAATGTAGTCCATGTCACGTGGCCACATCTGTAATCCCAATTGGTCACTAATTTGACCCTCAATGGGTTGGAGGAGTTTCCCTCACTTTTGCCTGAACTCCCTAACTCATAGGAGCTGCTTTCTATCGCTATGAGATGGGTTAGGAGATAACCACCTTTTACTACAAGGCAGCATCCAAAGGATTGGTCATTAAAGAAGAACTTCATCACAAATGTGAGTTATGAGGATACCTGATGAACCAATAAGTGTACTTTGTTATGGACATCTTGTTGAGTTATCTATCTGCATAGCTTATAAATCCACCTCTGTGCAGAAGGCAGAAAATGTGGTCTCTTACATTCTCTCTGCCTCTGTTTACATTTCAAGAACATATTAAATCCCCAGTATTTCAAATTTAAATTACTTGCTTCTATCCCATGCAGTTTGCAGGTATAGTGATATATTTGGTTTGAGAGAGTAGGCAGAGACAAAATTCAAGAGCCAGTCCTCAGAAAGATTTTTCTTCAACTAATCCCCCCCAAACTCCATCACCACATACATATACACACTTTTGAAAAATATGCATTACAATCCCCAAACCTGGTTCCATTCTTACAGTTGGAATACCCCCATATATCCTGTATCTCTTTTCCGAGCCAAAAAGTACAAAATTAAGATATTCTATATAAAACAGAGTAATATTTTTGCCCTTCCTGCTCTTTTGAAAATAGCAAGTATTTACTCTTTTCAAGGTATTGTTTTTTTTTAAAAAAAAAAGACTGAACTAAATAGAGCTAGCTCTGTTGCATCCTATAGGTTACATCAATAAGGTTATGAATCGTGCATTGTTAGCATTCATTTTTAATGCTAAAATATAGGCACAGAACAGATACCAAAACATTAATTTACGTTACTAGGGACATACATGGAATTGAACCTGAAGATTTTGAGTTATTTTTGGTTCTCATTTTGTACATGGCTGTAAATTATTGAGAGCCAGAACAATTTACCTGTCTGCCCTGGAGGGTGAAAAAAACAGTAGGCCTATCAATTGGTCAGGCTCCATTAAGAAGTTCGCCCCTGATCATTGTAGTATTCTGCTTTTCCCAGTCTGGTTCTGGCAGATGTATGAGAAGGTATCCACGTTTTCACAGAAAGGCTGAAACTAATTTTTTGTTTATATTTTTGTATTGAACCATCTGAAGAAAATATATAAACATGTGTTTCAGTTTCAATTTATTTCAATCAAAGATCAGCCAAAAAGAACATAGTTTACCACAAAATACACATTAAAATATACACGATATACCTCAATAACCAATAAGAGAACCATGAGAACAAGTTAAAATCCTAATGTGATTGCATAATTGGTATGCAAAGGAGAAACATATCACAACCTGAAGCATGTTTCCATGGTTCTTATCAGCCAGTAACAGAAATATAGAAGGAAGCAGAAATGCCTGGACAACATACAACAATATCACTCAATGTAGTGAGTGATAACTGTATAATATTGGCAAGATACTGAGACATGGCAACCGATTTCAAAAATCTTGTAAAATTGCTGAAGTTGTTAAGCGGGCTTAAAACTTACTCATTCTGCCCTCAAACTCTGGGAGAACTAGAACATTTATGGGGAAAATACAGACAGAAGCATCAGTTAATTATTTCCAGTGCTGCTTGGCTCAGTTAGGCAGCTTTATGGTTGCTCCCATTCTCTGTCCCTTGATCTTTGTTTTCCTTGTTTTGTTTTGTTTTCAAGTTAAAAATTGCTAGTATTGGTTCTAAGCCCCACTGTATCCTATCCTAGTTCTGAGGTCTTTATTGAAATAAATGCCTTTATTCCTTGTTACTTCAGAGTTGGATTATATTAACAGAGAAGACACCAACATCAATTGGGACTAGTTAATCTGATTTTTAAAAAAAGGAAATCTGGAACTATTTATTTGAAAAAAAATATCTCAGGTTTTAAAAACACTTTCAACCTGGAGAAAAACAGCTTCACCTTGAAATTTGAGTAGAAAAGAAAAAACCCAGGAAGGGATCTGGTAGGCTTGTGTTTAAATCTGTGATAGATATCCTTATACTACAGCTTGTTAGTTTACTATTATATTTAAGAAAGTAAGACTTCAGGTGTGGAGTTACAGAAGCATCAAAACAGCAAATAGTTTTTTTTTAAAAAAAAATTGTCTACACCAGTTCAATTTTACAGCTTTTAAGAAGAAGAATTTTTAAAGATGTTTATGCTTTCAAAGGCATTTTGATCACATAATTGTCTGCACGCATGTTTAAATATGGTCCTTTGACTAGACAAGGCAACATATTTACATATTATTAAAAAATTGAACATAAACCTACTATTTGCTTTTTGAGCATACTTTTTATGGCCAGTTTTTAAATACAAAAAACTTTGTGTAACAAATTTTGTTGTGCCTGGTGGATTTTAAGGGCACAAGAGCAGAGCTCTTGGCGATCCATTGTTACAAACAACTGATTTTATATGCCAATTTACTGAGCAAATGGTCAGTCATCTCATTTTCTCCTAGGAATCAGCATAGGGCTATTTTATTAGAGTTCCAGTGAAAATATTCAGGCTGGTGAGCCATAGTGCAATAATTTAGACCTGACATGTTTAACAGTATTTGGCCTTCAGTCTTATTCTCACCATGCTCTCTGAGTAAATAATTGCAATCTAGTTTCGAGCCTGGAGTAACTTCTTCATATATCAACTAATTTTCTAATTGTGAGAATAATCAGTATTTTCCACCCTAGAGAAAGTACAGTATGTACAGCAAATGTCTCAAAACTCATTTTCTTCAGTAAGAAGCAGTATATTGACTTGTAGATCCCTCTCTTAGCATCCCTTCCCAATCAGAGCACAAATTCCAGTTTTTGGAACTTGGCAATGGTCATGATGGCTGGAGGATTCAGCTGAAATCCACCCAAGTTTGAAACCGCTCCTGGCTTGAACTAGGACAAAAAATGTCAATGCTGAAATTGACTGACCTTCAATAAACTGTAAGTGGATGTGGCTAGAGGTGTGATCACCATAATCCAGGATAAAATCAGTTTCTTGAGGTGGCAGATAGGGTCCCAGAAAGAGATCTAAAATTAGATTGAAATCAGCTCTCAAGGGCAGTTTAAAGGATTAATGTTGCATTCCCAATCAGGTGGTTTCTAATTGAGTGGGGAGTACAGCCCTCAGATTACTCAGTCAGCCAGCCCAGGACAAAGGGCTTTCAAGAAACCATCAATTTCATAATATGATTGGGTAGGTAATCCAATGATTTTCTTTTTTTCTGTATAAAGCGAGAATTATGGCTCTGGCTGTTGCATAATCCATAAAATATCCAAGCTTCACTACTATAAAGGGAAACAGAGGAGGAAACTGATAAATGCGAGAATCACATAATCTTGAATTTAGCCTGGGACCAAATATCCATTTCTTATTTTATTATGCCAGAAGTTGAAGGCTACTCTAGCTTTTAGAATCTTTCTCCTAGTTTTGTACTTGGTTTTTTTTTTCCTTTTTGAGAATTCTGTTATCTTCTCTTACCAGTGTTGTTCCCACCAGGAATAAGGACCAAGTTGCCTCTGAATGAACTGCTAATCTAAAGTCTCAGTGATTGATTTTAATACCTCTGTGAGCAACACATGCAGTGCTTCCAAGTCATGGATAAAAAATGGCAAAGACTATAATCAATCCTTGTGCCTTGGTATGTAATTCAGGTGGTATTTAGAATTGATAAATATCCTTTGCAAAATAGCTTTTATGGAAACATTCATCAGAGAACCAGAACCTACTGGGTGCTACTTCTTTATTTTAAAATTTTCGAGCATGATCAGATGGGATTAACTCATCCTAACATCTCCAGCAGGAAAAAATAATAATAATGCAGAAATCCTTTCATTCAGAGCATCTTCAATCCAAAATTTGACATTTCCCACTAGTCCTGAGAAAGATGCTAGCTGAAAATTTTCAAGTTGCTTCTGCCAAGAGTCAGGCAAGCTAATGATGTGGAATTTAGGATTGACACTCCCCCAATATTTGAGCTGCCTTTCTGGATTAAATTTATCTACACCATTGCTATGATGTGATCTCCATTAACATAGCCGTAATGTAGTCATGGCTATTTGTTAGTCAGCAGTAGGTGCATTGACTTCTTGGATTTGTGGTTGCTACCACTGATTGACCTCTTTTCCATAAATATGCTCACTTTTTAAAACAAACATATAAAACAGGAGTTCCCAAATCTAAGTGAATTACCCAAAATTGGATTGACATGCAAATCCATTATTCAGTCACAACAGGGACATTTAACTTAAAATGTTTTACCTATATTGGGCAAAACAGACATTCTGATAAGTAGTTAGAATGCAGTATTCTAACTCACTTATTCACTGCCAGGAATTTGATTCTGACCAGCTCAAGGTTAACTCAGCCTTCCATCCTTCTGAGGTCGATAAAATGAGGATCTGGATTGTTGGGGGCAATATGCTGACTCTGTAAACTGCTTAGACAGAGGGCTAGGAAGCAGTACATAAGTGCTGTTGCTAAGGAAAAGGAAAATTTGGAGAAGCATTAATCTAAAGTATAGTTACCATAATGACTATATAGTAACTTTGGTGGTTGTGAATTCTAAATTGTCACCATAATCATTCTACCTTTTAAAAAAAGAGTTCAAGTTACTGGACATAACTGTTTCCCGATCGTATGGTATGTCTTTATAGGAAACCCTGGGAACATTTCCCTCTTAACATCTTTATAATAGATCTGGAAGTACATTTTATTGAGTCTCAAGGCCTCAGTCCTTAGTGTCCCAGATATCTTTATACTCTTGATTCTTTACTATTATGACAGTAAGCTTTGCAAAGATCTTCTGTGTCTTGAATCTGCTTCCTATCAACTTCATTTGTGACCTTGAATTCTGGGTATAGAGAGCAGCATTTAATTCTACCAAATATATCTCTTGTAACTTTTCTACTGGACCACCCATTTCCCAAGCTAGATTGCCCCTTCCGCAAATAAATGATTAAATTTTGGCTTTTCAAGCATTTCCTCATGAGAAAGATACTTCAAGCCCAGGTGTCTCCTACTTTTATTCATAGGAAAGAAATACAAGCATTAAAATGTTTAATAGAACAAGTTTCCTCTTCTTAAACTTTCATCATATATCTGGATTTAAACTCAGAATTCTTAGCATCAGCTATGTTGCCTGAGGAATTCTGGAGGAGGGACAATTAGAGAGTGTGGGCGCTTATTTTTTTAAATGCATTTTTCAAAACCTAAACAATATGTAAACATTAAGTGAGACTAGTGGACCATAGCAGAATTTCTTTCATTTTTGCTCTTTATGTTCCAGCAGAATTCACTTTTGCCAATCAATATCATGTTAAAAAAAAAGAAAAACCTGGGATCAGTTTCTTTTATCTCCTTAAGATAAACATGAACTAAATGTGAGTGCAGTTGTACTTTCTTTACCTTGCAAAATAGATAACAGTAACTCTCCCTTGCATTTCTATCTTTAGAATGATATATACACCTTTTCTTCATAGAATATTCTCAGTGGAATATGCTTTCAGTTCCATATTTTCTTGTATACCACCCGGCCAGTGCATAATTGTTCATATACTTCCCTATTTCCCCTCACATATTAACTGGTCTTGTCTTACACAAAGTCGTTTCTGGCCTGGCTGGCTGTCCCTTCCTTTTGGACTGATAATCATTTAGTGAGTAGAGGATTTGCTTCCATCACAATGTGATGATTTTCTGCAATTTTACAGATTGAAGCAACTCTTTCTTTTCTTTCTGTATTGAACAGTAGATTATTGCAGGTCAAAAGAATGTTGTTGGCTAACTTCCAGCTTTGAAATTAGGAAGACACGCTACCCCTATGGCTTATTCTTTCTTAACGTGCTCTTCTTTTTGCCACCAGTTGAGCAACAGACCAAAGGCTTTTTAATAGTAACCAAATGAAATGGGCAAGACAACAGCTGTACTGTGGCTGTAAATATTGGTGGGCATCCTTCCCCTACCCAACAAGAGTGAGGAAGACTACACCTGCAGAAATTCATGCTTTTATGCCAGTGGTGAGAAACTTGTAGAGCATTGGCACATTCTAGTATTCTAGGTTGTTGCATATAAGGATGTGAGCCCACATTGTCTCAGTAGAAATCCATCTTCTGTTCTTCACACAATACAAATATAAGGAATTCTCTTTATGGCATACACCAATATTTGTTTGCCTTGTTTGCCCTGATTGAAGTGGTTTATAAGTTCATAAATAAGGGCAAGTCACAAGATTAGCAAGCATTATATTCAGAGCAGTTCTAAATTTGAAACAGTGAAAATATTGGGAGCAACAGAGTAGCGTTAATTTACATTCTCATAACAGTGTAGTAAATAACTCATTCATCCCTGCCATGTAGCAGGTCTGTAAATGGGAACTTTACAGTCTTCTCTTAATTACCCTGATCTCTTGTATATTGGACAATAAATGAAATGGCTTTCCATTTTTTTCTCCCTTGTGTGTACCCATTTACAAAACTAGCTCATACATAAAGCAGCTAAATAAAGGGCAACATGTAATGGCTATTTGTAAATAGCAGCAAAAAGCAGAAATCTATTACTCAATGCAGCCTTCAAACAACAAATTAAACACAACAAACTCATTTGAAGTTGTAATCCAAACTGGGGCTTCCTTGGCATATCTTCCCCTCTGACCCTGTAGCTACTCGGATATTAGGAGAAATGGAGGGATTCCATTTCTTTACAGATGAATTTGTCCTGAATTGAAAGGGTTCCTAAAGAAACTGCGTGCGTGCTGCATTTTCCTTGGGAAAGTGGTGCTGTTTATTACATCTTTCAGGTGTAAGCATTTGTTAAGTCCCACATAACTGGAAAAGGTTAAGGAATGGAGAGCAATACGGAATTCAACAAGGTATCTTTCATGCTCACCTGGAGCATTGTATAAATGCAGGGTCTTGGAAAGTGTAATAGGAATTTCCAGACCTCCTTTATAGTAAGTTAATTATGGTGGAGTCACCTTATGTCCTTTGAATGTGTGGTTAATTTCACCTGGCCTAAGGTGTCATTTATGCAATAAGCTTTCAACTAGTTCTCTTGTTTATGTCTGTTCGCTGTTCCACCCCTTGCCTTTCCTTCCATAATCTCTTCCAGCATGTGGTTGGTAGCATCCAATTTGGATTGTACTGTAGTTAAATAATGTGTGTAATGGAAGTTTTAGTTGAATTTGAACTTCCCATTTCATGATTCAAACATCATGAATTGCACCATCTTGCTTAGTTCACTGTCTTATTTAACTTGGTGTTATTTTACAGTTAATTTCTTAGCTTAGAAATCATTGTTAAGCTACCCGGGTACTTTTCGTGGCTGAAAAGTGAGACAGAAACAATGGATGGTTGATTATTGTAAGAGGGACCTCCTTTTTTTTGTTTTTGCAACTTGGAATTGCAGTTTTCATGTCACGTTCAAAGGGCTATTTTTAGTTTGTCCCACTGTCTTTTAACTGTGTTGAGTTAAGCTTAAAAATGGTTTGCTCTAGTGGTTAAAGCACCCGACCAGAAACCAGGTGGTTATGAGTTCTAGTGCCTCCATAGACAGGAAAGCCAATTGGGTGACCTTGGGCCCTAGTCACTCCCCTTCAGCCCAATCCACCTCCAGGGTTATCCTAGGGGGGAAAAAGGAGTATTGTGTATGTTCGCCACCCCGAATTATTTATAAAAATAATAAAAAATAAGAATATAAAATTTCTGCTGGAAATGTTACTATTTTTTATGTTTTGGTAACATTTGTAGGGCTCTCTGGGAAGCACAAGAAAAAGGTTGGCCTGTGGTCAACAATATTTTATAAATGTTTTCTGAGAGAAGAAAAAGGAATATCATTTGGTTTTGTTTTTAATCCTCCTTTAAATAATACAGTACTAGTTCTTTACAACTGGATGTAAAATTTGCGAGTTAGAGATTTGTTCATTCTGTTCCAAAATATTTTTCTCTCTCTCTTTTGAATCATACTATGCTAAATGGTTTGGTATTATCAGTGAATGGGCATTTTACTGCCTACCCCTAATTCCCATGTTTCTGAATATATATCACAAAATCTCCAGAACCGTAAAAGCGTACAAACTTGAAGCTTGGCACGTATGTTCCTCTTGGCTTCTAGGTGCTCACTAAAAAAGTATTTTTCAAAATGACCATCAGAGCATTAGTATTTTGTATATTATTATTAACATGCTCTGATGCTAAGAAGTTTTGCTCCCCCTCCCCACCTGAAAAGAAATCTGTTCCAAATGCAAAACACAAGCAGAGGAGAGGAGTTTCAGTTTTACTTTCACAGCACCAAGCAGCTTTAGTACAGAACAGTTGAGCTAAGTCACGCCCAGTCTCCTTGTTGTCTTCTTGCTCACTCAGCAAATACTGTTTCAGGTTCTCAACTCTCTCACACACTGTCAGGGTGCTAGCCAGATGAATAATGATGGATGCTGGTAGGCAGAGGCAGAATTTCCCCCCCTTATTTTCCTCCCCCAAAACTAAGCCCGGCCACATAGTTTTGTAGCGAAGCCCGGGTATCGAGCTAGTATGTATATATGAAACAAATTTATACAGCTGTGCAACTCGCACATATGTGACTCTGGGCAGCTTACAACATTAATAATTCACAACATACAAAACATATGCCACATTCTTCCCCCAATGTCAGCAACAACACAGTCAGACCAACCCCTTGATCGGCTCCATCACCATTCGTGATCCCCAGGCCTGCTGACAAAACCATGTCTTTCAGGGCCTTTTGGAAACGCAACAAGGTGGGATCCAATGGTACCTGCAGAGGAAATGATGTGCTTTAAGGAGGTACATCATTTTAAATTAAAAAGTATCAGTCTCAATCTTGATTGAGAGAGGCTCACCTCACTTTCATTTTTTTGGAACGTGTGATCCAACTGGAATTTATAGATATTTCAGAATGGTCTTGATTTGTCAGTTACTATTTTGCCACACCAGTCTGTGATGGCACACCTTTTGGGCTCGGCAGGTCAAAAATTTGAAAAACGTCTAACTTGACTCTATTGGCGTGTCATATACACACACACCACACATATCCTGCCCTGAAAAAAAGAATTCTTTACATACTCACTTATTTTAAAATATGTAGTGCAATTGTGTGTGATCCCAGGATCTGCCATGTGCAGCTTAGCTTCAGTTCTCTTTCTGTGGGCAGGCCTACCCCCAGGCAGCTCTGGGTCACACAAGCAGCTTCAGGGAATGTTCTTTGGGGGCTTCTGGAGACCCCACAAAAAAGCACGTCCTATTCTTGTATGATTTCTGGAGGCCACACAGGAATATACTCCACATGATTTTCATGTGGCCTCTGAAGCCTTTGAAAATCAAGCAAGAATGAGGCATGCTTTCAAGAATAGTTATCAGGTAGTGGTAATTGCTAGTGTGCCATCCAAAATGTCATGGTATGTCAGCTTTGACATGCATGTCATAGATTTGTCATCACAGGTCTAAGAGAAGGGATGCATTTCTTCAGAAGATCAAATGAAATAAAGGAAGTTGAACACATGTTAATATAATGTATTCATATCGGGCATCAGTATTTTTGTTCAGAATTCCCCTTCCATCCAATAATGCTCAAGACATGAGGCAGGATTGAATATAAGTCAGAACTAATTGTAAATGTTAGAAAGGCAGCAACCATCTCCCAAGGCCTTCCCTTCTGCAGTTGCTGTTATTGCTAGACATGAAAGTCTTGGCTGTATTACATTCCTCCAGGCTTGTCAATTTCTAAAACATAACCCTGCCTCTAAAAATCAGTGCAGCTGATTTTGAGATAGATATTTCTCTCCATCCAACTCTGGCTTCCAGTTGAAACAAGCTAGTTAAGTTGGATATCAAATGGTTTCACCAATACTTATCCAGCAGGTAAGACACCACTAAGACTTGAGTTTAAAGATGATTGTGGCTCCTATCCATGCAATTTCCAAAGACCATGGTATCCAATGACTGTTTGCTAGTTACGGCAGTCTTATCCATATTGACAAAGAAATAAGCCTACTGTATTCCATGAGATTTATCCCCTATAATGAAATATATTTAGATAACTAGCCTCAACACTATCTCATAGAATCAGAAAATTCAATCATTTATCCATCTGTCTGTGTATGATCTATCCTGGCAGGAACTAGCCATGGTGGGATATTTCTCATTTTATCAGGATATATTGGAAGCTGACTGGGTAATGGCTGAGTCATTTAAAAAGAAATAAGTCTCTTGAAGATGTAAATGTGTTGGAATTTCCAAGATGGTAGCAGCAGGAAAATAAGTCATTAATTTTCCAATAATATTATATTCTCCGAGTGAAAGCCAGTCTCCCAGTTAAAAGGATTTAAAAAAATAACTGACAAAGGATTAATTGCCTGGCACGTTAGCCTTCCCCCTTCAGTATTTATAGCATTTCAAGTTATTAGCTTTCTAATTAACACTGAAAGATCCAAAGCCACCTAATTGTATACCACAGTAATTATAGAAACAAAGAGTGAATGCAGAAATTAGAATGTGGATGTTCTAATATTTTTGTTCTAAGAATATACAAAGACAAGGAATGGTGCTTTTAGATCTCCCAAGTGGGTTTTTTTCAATTAAATGGTGAGGAAGTGGCATGTTCATTGAAGGTCAAATATTTTTATGTTCATTTAGGATTGCAGCAAGAGAGCAGGTGGCGAGCCAAAACATTACGACCAGAACATATGCCTTTTGTTAATAGGAGGGGGGTATTCTTCCAAAGCTAATATGTTCTGTAAATTATTCAGCACATACCCACTAGGGCTTGGTATTGTATTAGGCCTTAACAAACAAATAAACAGTTTGCTGTCATTTTGGTGGAGAGAAGATGAAAACCCATGGCCTCTGCTTTTGGGATCTTGCAAGAGTAAAGTTTAGGGGCAAAAGTCAAGGATGTGTTAAAGTTTGCAGTTCCATGTTTTGTCTATTTAATATCTGGAAGTAGAGTACCATCCAAATGGCCATTTGAAATGATCTCCACTAAATTCTTGGGGAAGGAAAAATTCACCACAACACTGGCCTTTATTGATGGTGATAGTATCACTAGTGTAGGAAGCTCAATGGGAAGAATTAACAATGTAGACCCTTGGATTATAATGGAAGTAAAGGAAGTCAAGGAGGTTGCAGAACTTCAGAGGAGGAATTACATAATGAAACAAAACTCAGACATCTCTTGTCTATTGTATAATAACTATTAGATTAAGAGATGTTCCACTGCATAAGATTTTTTATGGAAATATCCCTAACAGCAGGGGTGGGATACGACAGGGTTAACTACTGGTTCGGGATTTATGAGCTTCCCTGCAGGCTGTGAGCTGCGCACCTGTAAATCGTCATCAGCATGCTGTGTGCAGAGACGCAGCCTTTGAAACAGCCCTCTTTTCCTGCTTTTTTTAACTGCAGCTGTGCCTCGTTTGGCAGTTGAAGTTGAAAAATCAGGAAATAAAGATCAGGTAAGAGTTTTTGCGGGTGAGCAAAAACATCAGCAGACATAGAACCGGTTCTATGTCTGCTACTCTTCAGAGCTAGTGGTTCTACAGAGGTGGACAGAACTGGTAGAAACCCACCCCTGCCTAACAGTGCCAAAAGGCAAGATACATTGTCTTCCCAACAATAAAAAAGGGATGATGCAGATCTAGAGAACCAGCTGGCATGTCAGCTCCTACGGGAGGTCACTGAAATTGGTTCAATAAAACACTCCACTCAGTCTTGATGTAGCAACGTGTGTTTATTTTGGCTTCCTCCACCAGCAGCAACAAACGGAAAGTCCAAGTAAAGCCAGCGTTGAGAGCGTCTGCCTCTCAGCGCTGTTTATATTTCCCGTTCACCCCGCATTAATTAGCTAACATCCACCTTTAGCACCCAAAAACACCCAACATCCATCTATAGCAATCTCGCGCACTACCACCCAACCCCCCCCAATAACACCTTCCCCCTCCCCGAGTGTCGTCGTTCCACCCCGATCCATCCGATATCCCCTATGTGGAATGCTGACCAGCCGAAACAACATCCCGAAGTATTTCCCAGCTGGTAAAGGAGAAGAGCGGGAGGCGTTGTGCTTAGGAGCTTTGCAACATGCCGAACAACTGATAAGGCATTTTCCCAGCCGGTCGCACCGAATTGGGGAGGGGCGGTTGTGCCTGGCTTCATCAGCTGTCATCGACATCGATTCGGGACCTTCAAGGTAGATAGCTCTCCCCCAACCATAGCGACGTGTCGGGCTTCATTCCGTCAGCAGCGTTGTTGAAGCCCGACATGCACTTGTTCCAAAATGTGGAGTCTCAAAAAACAACAACAAAAAAAAAAACGTTGCTTCCTGCCAAAGCAAGGGTTGTGTTTTGTGACTCCTTGTTGAATGCTTCATATTGGCTGGAACCCTTAAGAGCTGGAGCTTGCAACATTTGGTTAGGGCTAGTTCCTAAATTTTCTCCAGTGTGAGGGTGTGCATAAGTGCTATGGTCTTACTTTTCCAGTAGTTGCTTAGTAAATTTTGCTGAGATTTGTAGATATGGCAGCCATTAAAGGATGATGCCAATATTCCTATCAGAAAGAGGAAGCTTACCCTGCATTTCAACTCTGAATCTCTCAAAAAGTCCAGGCAGGAAGACCCTGAAGGAAGAACTGTTAAATAATACAGTTTTCTGACACTGAGTGCAGTCTTGCCGAAGCTGGTTATCTTCCAAGATGTTGGACAGCACTCCTGAGCGTTCTCAGAGTTGCAGCTCTAACACTCCGGGCAAGAAGGAGAATCAGATTTACCAGAGCCAGATGGCAAGAACTGATTTTCTTTGAATAAAGAAGATACTCATAGTCGTCCTTTACATTTTGCATTAAGTGTTTTGTTGTTGTTGTTGTTGTTGTTGTTGTTGTTGTTGCAGCTTAGGTCATGGATAGGGAGAACATTTATCCAGAAGTATAGCTGGTGATTAGGAAACAGGGGAATTAGGAAATTTCTTAAATAAAAAATGAATTGAAGCAAGCAACCCTCCCTTTCCCTGAGAGCCTCACGGCATCTATAATGTAGTTGACAGGCAAGGAAAACTAGGAGGGACAGGGAAGGTTGAGGGGGGAGAGGCTGGGTGGTTCCCAGGCAAATTTTTGAAGGGCTATTTGTATTGGGATACACAGTCCAGCTTCTTGAGCCATTCTGACTTGTTGCACAATATTAATACAATTTTCTAGAAATGCTGAACTTAATAATTAGATAAATGTATTTCCATTTATCTGCTACAGCTCCTGTAATGTGGGCTAGATCAAGAAACCTTGTACCTTTATAGCAACATTTTAACGAAACAAATAAAAACACAAAAGATACCTAGGAGCCAAACAAAACACGCAAGTAATTTGAAATGTATGAAAATGCATTTGTCCTCTTAAAAAGCAATAAAGTTGTAATATTTCTGTGCAAAAGGATTAATACAGAGATTATCTATTACAAATTACTTTGATAATGTAATGAAAGAGTTGAGATCAAATGTGCAGTAAAACAAAATTAAAGAGATTCCCTGCTATTAATTTTTCAACTAATGCTGATTTTTCCATCCTTTTAAATGCCTTTGATCCATGAAGATAGTTGTTTAGTTTTCCAGTGATTTGTTGGCCGCGAGCACCAAAAATTGAATGTTTTTTTTTTCTCTTGTACCATTTTAGGCCTTTGGAGAAATAAACAATAAAACCATACTAGCATTTGTTACTTAAGGTATCTTGGAATTAATTACCAAAGGTTCTTAACATCATTTTTCCAATTTCTCCAAATCTGTTGGACAGAACCCTAAGTAGATTATTAAATATTACCCCCAGGCACAGTGAAATATACCTATTTGATTACAACCCTCAAATGTACTCTAGAAGGACTGAGAGAACATAATTTAAAGTCCCCTCTATGAAACACAGTCAATTCTGGGTGATTTTGCAAAATAAAGTTGAAGGAAAGTTTATAGTTGCAGCTGGGCTGTTTCAGAACCCAGCTCCTTTTGCCTTTTGTTTACTTTTGCTCTGACAAGAACAGAAGCAATTATTTCTATTTTTATGAAGAGGAATGGCATTGCCCTAGACAGCTGAGATTTCACTGCTAATTTAATATTGACCTCTAAATCCTGCTTGTATTCCAAGCAATACAATTTTTAGTTTTCTGGGTTTGGTTCATAAACAATAAAAAGGGCCCTTTATGCATCTCTGCATCAGTGGTGGAATTCAATTTTTTTTACTACTGGTTGTGGGAGTGGCTTATTTGGTGGGAGTGGCTTGTTGTCATGTGACTGGTGGGTGTGGCTTAGTGGTCATATGACTGGGTGGGCGTGCTTGGTGGTCATGTGACTGGATGGGCATGGCTAACTCAATGTCACTCACATCAAGGGGTCCCTCACCTGGACCCTCCCCTCCCAGCCATTCCTTGTCACCCAGCCTCAGCTTATCTATAGTTCTGTAAAAATGTTGTTCACCTTTTTTGACTTTATTATCTGCATACTACAGATGTACTTTCATGGACCACTGAAAAGAGGAAAGGGCTCACATGCTTTGCCCAAGAGTGTGATAGGTAACAGGCTTTTAAGGGACTGCCACAAAGAAAGGGGGACAATGTATTTTCCAAAGAAGCAGAATGCAAACAAGAAGCAATGGATGGAAACTGAACAGAGAGAAGAAGCAACCTAAAACTAAGGAGAAACTTTCTGACAGTGAGAACAATTAACCAGTGGAACTGCCTGTCTCCAGAAGTTCTGGGTGCTCAATCACTGGAAGTTTTTAAGAAAAGACCGGACAGCCATTTCTCTGAAATGGTATAGGGTTCACGCCAAGGTCCCTTCTAAGTATTATTCTGACACCTTTCCCAGGATTTCTACTCGGAGTTTGGCATCCTCAGTTTTCTTGCCTGAGCTGGGGGTTGGACTAGAAGACCTCCAAGGTCCCTTTCAACTCTTGTTAAACACATGTGTATTTTATGCTCTGGACTATTGACATTGAATGCATGTAAACCCTGAAAAATATGTGGTAGCCCTGGGCAAAAGAAAGGCAGAAAAATCACTCTAGGTGTAGATACAGTATAAAATATTAACACATGATAAATAATGGAACAATTAAAAATAATAGCACAGAGTTTTATCTCTCTGTCTCTTCCTATTTTTTTTCTTTCTTTCTCTACCTTCCTCTTTCTTTCTTTCTTTCTTTCTTTCTTTCTTTCTTTCTTTCTTTCTTTCTTTCTTTCTTTCTTTCTTTCTTTCTTTCTTTCTCATACATACACACACACAGAGAGAGAGAGAGAGCACTTAACAGACAAGCATTTGGGAAGCAGCTCCTTTAAATTTCTCCAAGGCTTGAGTGGATTCCCCCACCCCCTCTGTCAGACCTCACTCCTTCTCACTCCAGCACTTTAACTCACACAGGGAAAGTGATACGTGCAGCGTCCATGCCTTTCTTCCTTTTTCCCGGGAAGAAAAAGGATGTGGGGAATGGAAAGCTAGGAGAGCAATTGCAAGTGAGCAACTGGGCAACCGGGTTGGGGGCGTGGCCAGCCAGGGATTGCCATCAGTTCAGTGACCCATGCCAAATAACCACTACCGGTTCACCTGAATAGGTGCAAACTGGTTGAATAGCACCTCTGCTCTGCATCAAAGACAGCATGACAAGAGCAAGGTGGTACTGCAGAACTCCATATTCCAATAATGACTTAATTTTAAAAAAGACTGCTGCCTTTTGTGGAGTCCATGAAGGCCTTTGCAAATTTCTATATAAATCAAGGTGATTGTTTATTGATTTCTTTTTTTCTTTCCAAGACAGCTTTCAAAAATATAGTGGGAGAAGCTATCCTCATGGCATAAACTAGATAATGACCCCAGGACAGATTTGCTATTGCTGTAATTTTGTTGGCCTGGAGAGAGAGTTCATTCATTGCAATGAAGATGTTTATAGAAGCAAGCAGTGAAACTGAAGCACCAGCAGGGATGGCATGGCAGTTTACAAAGAAATGGGGCGGGATAATATCAATAGCAGTAAAGTGCCCTATTAATATTTTACTACCAAATAATCCATACCGAGATGTATTGTCTTAATATATAGGATGATTTGAACATTGCATCACGTTCAGAAGCACGCAGGTACTTCAGTACAGAATCCATCTCACGAAGCACAACTTGTTGAGGTGACCTTACAGCTCCCCTGGTTGATTGGTGTTGAGAAAATAAGAGGAAGCTGCTTCTTATACCTTAAAAAGGTTCCCTGCAATCAATTTACAATGAGGCACTATGAACAGCAGCAGATATGCATCTTTTAATTTAGGGTAATGAAACATGGTCTTGTGTGTATGAATTTTTTAAAAAAACAAATAGAAGTCAAAGAGACCAATTCAAGTGAAAAATTAGAAACAAATAACATAAGGGAGAGGTGAAAGAAGAGAATAATAAACAATACTGAGGCAGAGTTTATGACAAGCGAGCACCAGTATGACATCTCAGGGCAGTTGTTAAGGTCTCTTGTCTTCTACTAATCCTAGGATCCTTTTTCAAACAAAAAACTGGATTTGAGGATTACTGTTGGGGGTTATTAACATTTTCTTAACTGAATATTTTAATGCTATTTCTCATATAATCACCTGGAAAAGGTTTATGAAGTGAACTACTTTATTCTTCTTGGGCATTGTGAAAACTTTAAATGATTTTTTTTTTTTCAAATCTTAAGAGTGCTCTTTCCTTCTGAGGCAAAATTAAAACTACTAAATTACCAAAAGTTATATTTGATTTAATCAACAATTTGAGGCTTGTAGACATACAGAGACAGAAAAATGGCAATTCAAGGGAGTACAGCTACTTTTATGAAGGACAAAATTCTTTTTTCCAGAATAGATATAGGTGCATTTCAAAGAATTTGGCTGTTAAGGAAGAGATATTACCAAAGACATTTTGGGGTCATAATCCTTTGAGCGTGATTTATAAAAACATACCCAGTTTTTTAGATGGCATATAACTGAAATGTTGTTACATAAAAAAGCAATCATGGAGGATTAACATGTAAAAACAAGTTAAAATGCATTTTTTAAAAACTTAAACTAAGGTACTGTACTGATTTAAGAATAGTTTGGGATGCAAGTAAAACTTTAACCAAAGGTATTTTATCATATGATAAAATCAGGAACTCAAAAAGGAGAAGCAAGGAAAACACAAACTACCTTGGATGAGATTAAGAGAAAAAGGAGAAGTATTAAAGAAATTTGCAATTAAGTATAAATAAACTCAGATTTTACCTAAAAACATCTTTTTGGATCTCAGCACAAGAAACATTTTAAAGATGAGAAATAATAGGCTAACACAAATGTCTAAATCTAAGATAGTAGAATTTTATCAAGGGGAACTAGTAACAAAGGGACATAATTGCTAGTGTTTTTCTTATAGTTATGAGAAAAGTTTAAAGCAGACAAAAAGAGTGTAGGTTTTGAACATTTTAACCCTGAGTTTGAGATGGAATTATGTGCAAATGGTGAACATATTATTGGTAAACTGTATAAATTCATATTAAAGTTTGAAACACAAGAAAAACAAGTGAGAAAGTCTGGTAAAGTGATCTAACAATTTTGGATATAATATACATATTGAACAATGGGAAAATATATGATTGAAAAGATTGAAATTTACATTACAGGTATTCCTCAACTTACATACACAATTAAGGCAGGAATTTTGGTCTTAAGTCATGTGAACAGATTTGATGCTGTGACAATTTTTATGATGATTGTTAAGCGGACCATGTGGTTAAGCAAATCCAGCGTATCTATACTTCTGGAAAATAACAAAAAAGTCACAAATTGTGGTTATATGACTATCAGACATGGAAACCAATTGTAAATATGAGTTTGTTGCAAAGCACCTGAAATGCAGTCATGTGCCCTTGGAGTATTTGGCAGTCACAACTTTGAAGATGGTTCATAAGTAGCTTTTTCAAAGTCTGTCCTAACTTTGAACAGTCATTAAGCAATCTATTGTAAGACAATGTTTTATAATCTTAAAGAGAATTTTTATAAAATGATGTACCATTGCTATTTGTCACCAGAGAAACAGTCTAGAATGTACAAAATTAACATACTTCATATTCATGTTGGAAATGTGAAGAATAAGTAGGAACATTTTATCATGTTTGGTGAATGTGTAAAAAAGCTAGAACATTTGGGATTCAAATACATACACTGATTCATAGGCATTTGAAGATTAATATACACTTGAAACCAGAGGTCTTTCTTTTGGGACTGATAAGAAATTATTTGAAAAAAGTAATAGAACTCTGTTTTTGTAAATGATAACTGCGGCTTATTGTATGTACAAAGATGGAAGAAAAATTTGTAAATACATGCAATGGCGGAATGTTTGATAAAGATGATACAATTCACTGAGATGACCAAATTGACTTCTTTGATTAGAGAAAAGACAATACCTATGTTTATTGCTTACTGGAATACTGGATTATGACCTTTTTGCATAAAACCAGAGGGATGAATTGTGATTTATGGTTTTGATGATTAGACAGTATAGATTATAGAAAGAAAAGCGACATTCATTGAGAGCAAGAGGTAAATTTATAATTCTATTTGTAACTGCTTGGAAGAGCAGAAGCCATTTCTTTTTTCTTGATTTTTTAATTTTTCCCTTTCTTGCAGTTTTGATTTCTTTTTCTTTTTTCTTTCATAATTTATATTGTACATTATTTGTTTTTGTTTTCTGTTTTACAATTCCTTCTTTCCTTCCCTCCCTCCCTCCCTATTTACTTACTTACTTACTGTTAGGAGAGAACATTTCAAAGAACACTATGCTATGGACTCTCTCAATCTGTATAAGTGGAAATTTAAGACAAATGGCAAACCTTTCAGTTTGAGACTTTCATGGTAGCCAGGATTAAAAATTAAGAGGAACCAATAGCATTTGAAGTTTGTCCAAAAGTTGGAAACATGCTAAACAGTATTGTTGCTAGGCAGAAATAAACAATTTCTGACAATCAAGTATTGAAGTATACTGATTACATTCTCTCCCCTTGCATTCTCAGGAAGGAACTTGTGTAGTAAAGCAACACAATAGCACACACAATATGGTGCTTCTCCTATCTGCAGTTCACCAAATAAATATTCAGATCATTGTTATGTCTGACCATTAGCCATGCTGGCTGGTATTGTATGCATTGTGGACTCAAATATCTGGAGGATTTCATGTTTGGGAGCGCTGCCCAAAGCATCTTTCTAGGGGTAGTCCTCAACTTACAGCAGTTCATTCAGTGAAGTTACAACGGCACTGAAAAAACAACTATTTTTCAGTTACAACTTTCGTAGAAACTCCAATGATCATGTGATCAAAATTCAGATGCTGTGTCCCAAAGTCATGTGATCACCTTTTGCGACTTTCTGACAAGAAGAGCCAATGGGGAAGCCCTGTTCACTTAACAACCGGGTAACTAACTTATCAATTGCCATGGTTCACATAATAATTGAGGCAAGAAAGGTTGTAAAATGGGGTAAAACTCTCTTAACAACTGTCTACTTAACAACAGAAATTTTGGGCTGAATTGTGGTCGTAAGTCAAGGACTACCTGTACTTTGCCTGTCAAACCAATATGAAGATCCTTTTGATGTAGACAATGCTGTGCTCAAACGGGCCTTTGGATTCATTAGTCATTGAGTCCCTTTACGTGTCATTCTTTTGTACTGTTCTTCCTCCTTTTTTATAATTACAGTTCTAATAATACGAGTTGTATAATTCATTGTGTTAAGATTATCTCTCTGGCAGTGTAATTAGATAGTATGATAAAATTATGCAAAGTCAACCTGAGACAGTTAACATCAACTTAGCTGGAGTCTCCAGTTCTGTAAAATAATCTAATCTCAATTATTTCCTATATTTTGAAGGAAAAAAATCAATTCAGCTGATGAGAAGGAAGGACTCACTGGAGAAGAGCCTAATGCTGGGAAAGTTTGAGAGCAAAAGAAGGGGACGACAGAGAATGAGATGGCTGGATGGAATCCCTGAAGCAGTCGGTGTGAGCGTAAATGGACTCTGGGAGATGGTAGAGGACAGGAAGGCCTGGATGAATGTTGTCCATGGGATCGTGATGGGTCGGATATGACCACAACTAACAACAACAACAAGTCTATATTTTGAAGAAAAATGTATTTCAGCTGATAGTGCCAGGCTTTTATTTTACCACTTAGATGGCTTTTCTCTCCAAATATCACAGAGATCTGGACAGATAGAAACATAAGTTCTGTTGATGAAGGACTTTTGAATAAGAGACTTGTTAATCAAAAAGGAAATTTGTTTCCATGTCATCAGTGGGAGGAATCCTTACGTTTCATACTAGTTTAAATATGTACCTAACACCAGTGTCTTTTTCCATCATTAATCTATTGCTAATATTTGCATATGCCTGTGATGTGATAATAATGTGTAGATCCTTCTCATAAGTCGCAGGCAGTGAAGTGTGAGACAGAGAAATATTGAAGAAAAAGAGGTAATAGCCCATCTGCTTTAAATATTATTAGAAGAGGTGTATTGCTGGCCTTTATTTGGAAAGTAGTGTGCCATTTGGCTTTGGTGGTAAGAGACCAAAGGCAATCAGTCAGCATGCCATAATCCCATTGTGGCAAACTGTGTTAGCAGCAATTTGATAGTCACATTTTTGAAGTTCAAGACTATGCATGAGGTAATAGTCACGCCATTTCTTTGTGCAAATGTAACTTTTAACATTGGAGGGGGTGTGACAGTCATTGTAGAAAACATTGGAAGCTGCATTATACCAAATTAATTGTTAATATTGACATGGATGGGCAGTGTCTCCCCAGGGTTTTGGCAAAGAATCTTATTCCTGGAGATGCTCGACTATTTGGCTGTAGTCTCTTTGTATCAAGACTACAGCTGTAGAGATTGGGCAACAGACAAAAATTATAGAAAAAAAATGTTTCTGCTTTTAGCCTGAAATTAAATGGTCGGTTGGGTTGAAAATGAATAGAATCAACTTCTCACTTCCTCCTACATGCTCTCTTGATTGAGCTAATCAACTAATTATTTCAAAAGGAAGGAAGATGAAAGAACAATAGCAGAAGAAATGAATATATGTCTGCTATTGTTGTGACATTCGTGGCAAAATCAGCCAAACAGTTTGTGTGCAGTTTGAATAGAAAACTGGTTTTAATTCAAGCTTGGCATGAAGATTATTTGTCTGGGAAATTCTATTCCAAATGGAAATAGATGTTTTAATATAGTCTAAATGTATTATGGCATGTATGTGCATGCATTTTTTCCCCTTAGACTCCTTATAGGGGTGAGAGACAATAAAAAAAAAAGTACAATTCTGGACCAGTGGGTATTTGAAAAATGACATTTCTTGCACATTCTGTCTTGGCTTATATAATAAGCCATAAAATGACCTTAAGGAGAACATGAAAAATGAGCAATGAATTCCCTTTTGAACGTCATCCCTTCAGGCTAAATAAAGTCGATCTGGTTCCAAGACTGAGCTGATCAGGATTTTCATCCATTGCATATTTGTACTCCACATGCCGTTCTGGATACTTGCTGTTAAATTCTCTGTTCCAGTCACGATTGCATTGAGATTCAATTTCTGTTCTAAAAACTGAATATGAGTTTTAATGTTTTTATTTTATTTTATTTTTTGTTTACATTATTGTACTGCCTCTGTTCCCTGGAGATGCACAAATAGTTAAACATGTAGTCTAAAATACAATGTAAACTATTTAAAAACACTATATATATATATCTTAGATATCATGGAATAATAACTAGTATGGGAAGGAAGAGTGCAATAAAGTTAGTAGCAAAGTAATATGTAGTAATTGCATTTTTTTTAATATACAAAATTATAATTGAGCCTCTGGGATGGAGAATGACATAGGATTTATGTGTTCAACTTACATGGAATTAAATGAGTTAATTTGATGATACACAGCATGCAAAACAAATCTGAAACAGTCAGTAAAAATATCAAAACACCAAAATGAATTGGCAACCAAAGATATTAAACAAAATATTACTATATTTCCTGGAAATGGGTTTGTTTACTCAATGCTATAGCACAATGCCATAGAGTAATATGAAAGGCCAATGAGGTTGGGACTATCTGGATTGTGGGCGGGAGGGCAGAGAGTTTAAGCTTCTCCACAAGGTGTGCAACTGGACACATTTTCTGGATCCCGTCAGATGGTATTTCATGATAGCAGGGACCTGGTGCACACCAAATCTTCTGTCTTGTGGGACAAGCCGAGCTGATGTGAGACTGGTGGTCCTGCAATCCCTTTACCCCCTAATCACAGTATGGACATATCCCAGCAATCTTTTTTTATTCCCTATCAGCACTGATCCCTAATCTGTAGTGGAGGCCACTAAGCTGTTTCAGCTTTAAGTAGGTCAGAGGAGATTCAGGAGATTCTGACCAGTTCTGGAGAATCAGTAGCGGAAATTTTGAGTAGTTCGGAGAACCGGCAAATACCACCCCTGACTGGAGATTTTACAGTATCCTTCCCCTGCCACGCCCATAGAACCAGTAGTAAAATCTTTTGAATCCCACCACTGAGGTAGGTGTTCAAAGTTAAAGTACCAACTTGGCTTTAGCCCATGCCTCTCCTCCATTCTGCCAACCATTGTACAGTTGCTAGAAATTCTATCTTCGGCTCATAGGGTATAGCCACTATGAAATCCTTTTTGGTTGTCTCATGTGTCTTGGCATGCACTGTAAATCCGGAGAAAGGTATGTAGATTGGGATCCAGCATGGCTTACAAACCTTGCCCCATTGGCTCATTGCTCCAAATAACCTAAACAGAGAAACAGAATGATCATGGGTGGGGGGGAAAAGCAGTGGGAATAGGAGCAACTTCCGATGTCTTACGAGCTCCCACATTCACTTTCATTGTGGGAAGCTGGCAGGGAGTACCTGAAATCCCTCCCTCACTCCCTCCCTGAAACTTTTTGGCATGACTAATGCAGCCCAGTGTGCATATTTGCATTACCAAATATATTTTACTAACTTAAGAGATCATAAACACCCATTCCTTCTCCCTAATTTGTATGTTTTAATCTATGAAAAGGTTTATAATATCTCCTATGTTGTTATACCCTTATTTTTACCTAAAGGTTTCTTTTTGTTATGCAGGTATGAAATCTATACCTATGTCCTGTTCTCATGCCATTAGGCACATGACTTGTCTGAACACCTTGTCTGCCATGCAAACAAGCCCCATTAACCTGATTTAAATGGGAACAATCACCTGATTGTGAGTGTAATGTAATGCTGTCTTCCAAATCAGAAATTATTCCTAGGATCTTTTCCTTAGTGGGCATCCCTATACTAAGCAAAATAAGTTACTTGGACCTAACTCAGTAAGGCAAGCAGCCTAACTGAAAGTGTTGGCCTCATTTTCTCCCTCATTGTAATCCTAACTAAAGTAATATCAGCTATTAGGATCATTGTCATCCAAAAATTTGTACTTATTGACTTTGCTATTCAGGGCTGGCCATAAGGCATGCTGCAATTTTTTTTTTGAGGCCTTTGTCTAATCAACAGTGGGGATTACATCAAACCCCTATTAGCCAATCCAGCCTCTCACCTCTCAAAATCCGGAGGGAGAGAATTGGTCTTGTCTCATATCTTGGTTAGCTGACATTTTTAGGGGAGAGAAATTGCTCAAGTCTTCCTTATTATTTGCCTCTATGTCAATTTCCTCAATCTTTCAAAGCATGTTTTCCTCAAATGTCCCTGTATGCCAACTGGACGGTAAACCTATTGGCAAGAGTATAAACCTGTCATGCTCTGAAGAGTTCATATGGGAGTCCCCCCCCCACCTCTCTTTGTGGCATCTCCCTCCTGTTTAACTCAAAGCCAAGGACAGGAAGGTGTGAGAATGTAAGACAAGGCTGAAGTTGCCATAATCTGAGCATTAAGGAGGCATACAAAGAGAGGACAAAATTCTTAATGATTTGATTCCTAGCTACCTCCTGAAGTGAATTTGCCCCCCAAAAAAAAAAATCCCTTCAGTAGACAGATAAGAAAGAATAAACGGATCAAAAGAGATGTTGTCAGAAGAAGAAAAAAAGAGGCTGGGCTCATAGCACATGAATCCCCCTCCCCGCATCCCACTGACAGTTACCAAACTTGTGAATCAATAAAAAAAAGGATTTGGGGGATAAAAGGAATCCTAAGGCCTACCCACTCTTTGAATTATTCTGGACCTGGACCTGGTAGCACCTGCCCATTTCGTTAACGCCTGGCAGTCTAGTTGAGAAGGGCATGAGAGTCAGGGATGAACATGTGAGCGATGAAATGTGCATGATAGTAAAGTTGCATTGTGATTTTTATTTATTACATTTATATGTTGCCTGTCTTACTTGGAAACATAACTCTGGCATTTTGAAGTCATTCGACTTCCCTATATTCTATCAGAGCCTGATGTGCCTCAGTGTTTGAAAATGTGTTTGTGTATTCCGAATTATTTCCCCAAATGTTGGCCAGCACCATTTGTCTAAGAATAACAGAATAACAGAATTGGAAGGGGTCTTGGAGGTCTTCTAGTCCAGGGATCCCCAACCTTTTCGACGCCGCGGCCCGGTTCCGGCATCAGCTGGGCGCCGCGGCCCGGTACCGGCGTCAACTGGGCGCCGCCATCTTTTATGACGAAAAGCGCTTCGGTGGCGTCACCGGGCGCTTTCGTCAAAAGATGGTGGCGCCACGCTTCGGTGAGCTTTTTCGGGTAGAAATGGCTTTCTACCGGAAAAGCTCACGAGCCTGGCGCTCATCTTTTATGAAGCGCTTCCGGTGAGCTTTCTACCCAGAAAAGCTCACCGGAGCGCTTTAAAAAGATGGCGGCGCCCAGCAACCAGCGGCCTGGTAAGGCTTGTTCCGCGGCCCGGTACCGGTCCGCGGACCGGCGGTTGGGGACCCCTGTTCTAGTCCAATCCCCTATTCAGGCGGGAAACCCTATACCATGTCAGGCAAATGGTTGTCCAATCTCTAAATGCTCCTTATATGGAAAATCCAGGTAATGAGTGGGGAAGGGAGACCTGCAAGATCCACATTCCTCAACAGGCTGCGTGTGCAGAAGTGAAGGACCATAAATGCGTATATAACACATGCAAGAGCAGCAGTGAGACCAGTTACAGTAGCAAGCACGCCTGTCTCTTACAAGAGGCTTGATCTGATCGAGCAGTTACACTCTGCGTATTCTAGGAGTGTTTCAAAGCCTGCTTCGCTTGTCTGTCTGGCCATGGAGAGATTCTGTTTGACCTGAGGCTTGATTGTGCTGAACTTCTCTGGTCTTGCTCTTCTGTCTTCCTTGATTTCAACTTGACCTGTTCGGCTGTCACACCCTAAGCAATAGCTGCTGGTGGAATAAGGCACATCGCATGAGCAAAGAACAAGGAATGCATGTAATAAATCAAAATAGGTCTAGCAATACAGAGACCAGAGGGGAAGTAAATGGATTAGAAATCAAGATATTTTGCAAGGGGGCACAAATTGAACATCACTAAAATGGAAAATACCTGCCACTGATATATGTTTTTTAAAAAAACCTAACATAATTATCTACTCTGATCCTTGATGTATCCAAAGCTTTATGGCTGTTTAAAAAGAAGGTTTATTGCAGAGATATATGGCATGCCCTCAGAAATTTCAGGTGCTATTAATTCCTATTACCATAGGGAAGGTACTATAGTGCCGTTCAGCTTATAATGTGTAAGTTTTATTTTGACTCTAAACTTCTAGAAAATCAAAGCACAAAGATAGTAAGCTCAATATTTAATTTACCGTGAGAGTGAATTCCCCTCTACCACCACCCCACCACCCCCACCAAAAAAAAACAAAAAAACCCAAACAGATCTGATGGTAAAGAAACAAAAAATACCAAAAGTTACAATTCTGTGGCATTCAAATAGTGGGATGCATAGCAGAAGATGACAGTTTAAACCTTCCTGGTTATATGCTGGTTTTGATTAAATAAGAGAATTCTTCTGGTAACAGCTTTTAAAGATGATTGCAAGTTATTCATATTACTTGCACACAGGTATTTTCAAAGTTCTTTTGGTTATATTAGGGATTTAAAAAGGACAAGCGCACTAGTTTAAATAAAATCAACTGTATTTTGTAAGCTGTTCATAAAGTCTAAAGATCTTGTTAAGGGTTTACTTAGCTAAGTATTCTTCCAGAAACCAAAGCCCTTTAATCCCATCCCCATAAATGTGTACATAAATCAGTAGATATTCACTAGTATTTTTTATCTAAAGCTTAGCCTTATTTTTGTCCAATAATTGTCCAAATGTTATGGTGAAGAAGGTCTCCATCAGGAGAGAGCGTGGCCTTGGGGTTGCAAAAAATCAGTCAAAAAGGTCAAATATGATTGTGAGCTTGGGATTGTCCACCTCTGAATTAGAAGGACTTCAATATGGCACCTTCACAGAGATCGACTCCTGTGTTCTTATCCTTGGGAAAACCCTGCATACTCTTCATTCAACATTACTAAGACAGAATGGTAGCATTTTTCACTGTCTGGGTACACTGTCCAAATTAATCTTCTTGAGTGGCTTGATAGCAGCAAGATAAAAGCTATTAACAGGTAAAAACACCCATATTTATCTTGAAGACAACTGTTCTTTGGATTCTGAAGTTATCTTTCCGATGCTAACAAACTAAACAATGACAAGCCACCTAACAATACTTTATGTACTTTTAGTCACATGGTTCCATAACCATTCTGATGATGATCAGAATGCCAGCTGTTGTGTAAGTGGTGAGAGGCACACAAAATTTTTGATGAAATGTTGTCAGGAAGGAATATGTGAAAGTGCTAAACTCACATGGAAGAAATGATGCCTTCTAAAATGCTGAAGGCAGACACTCGGGGAGTCGTCACAATACAAAAGTGATATAATGTGCCCTATTAGTTTCAGCTTGTTGTTTTATTGTGAAGCATGTTTTCAGAGGGGAATGTTAATCTGGTCTTCTGGCGTCCATTGTTAATTCCATGAAAGACTTTACCAACTACAGCTGCATTGCAGCCTTTGTGTGATCAGTTTTCCTTGTAAGCTTTCCCAGTTTCCTTTCTGCTGTAATTAGAAGACAAGCAAAATCCTGTATATGATCAGCTAGCATTCCCTAAAGAGAAAATAAAAGACAGAAAAGGTGCAAGGAGATTTTGAAACACATTGAGATGCATTTAAAAAACAACAACAGGACATCCACTTGCAGTTGTGCTAGAGGTCTGGTTTATTATCGGTATCACCCTGATGAGCATGAATGAAACTCATTCAATTATATGTATCCAACATTTCATCCTTTAGCAATTTATGCTGAAGTTGGTTTTAGGAACTGAGTGTGACTATCCATATTTGGAAGTCTTGGCAAGAGACTATGATATGGTTTAGGGCTCTTCAGCTGTACCCCTGGGCAGCCCCTCATTAGAAAATAATGTATGGCTTGAAACGTAGTTCAAACATGCAGCACCCCAAATGAATCTGAATTAATAGGTGAAAGAAAGAAAAATAAAATAATGGAATTCATATGACACTACTACTAGGATCTTCAGAAATGACCTCACATGTGTATCTAAGCTTTCTCAGACCTTAAAAAATTTAGAGATAGCAAGCTGTTCCTCACAATACCATTTGTTTATCACAAAATGTATAAGCTGCCTTTTAATTTCTAAGCAAGTTCTCTTTGTGCCTTATAAGTACTCCTAAATGATAAATTGGATTTTGCGAGGCATTACTTGAAAAAAAAACCACCCAAAAATTGTATTGAAAATTTTACTTATGACTTATTTTTCCATCTGCTTGTAGATTTTTCTCTCTATTCAAAGTACAATATACATCTCAGATAACACAGATTGGTGCAATATAATTTGAACAGGACAATGTAAACTTCATTTTCTTTCTTTTCTTTGCCTTTTTGCATTTCTCATCTGCTGTAATTAGATGTCATGCAGAATCCTATATATAAATGCTTCTCTTCTCCCTTAAAGGAAAATAAAGGACAGAAAATGTGCCAAGGGACTTACAATGTTAAAACACATTTCTTCTGAGATTAATAAACATAATACATTAATTTGCAACTTATTAACATTACAATCGTGTTGCAAAATGAATTGCATTAGCAGTGATTCTGGGCATTCATCAGGAGTGTGAGCTTTCAAAACTAGCATGATCTGTTGTTATTTTTTACATAGTAAGTTTTAAAAAAGCAGATAAAGTAGAAAAGATGCCTTGGTAAAAAATAAAGTTTTTTAGGGGTGTCCTCATGAAGCAGCATTAGCTCCGCATTGGAAGAATGAAAGTTAGCACCTGCCATGCTTGTGGGTTTTTCCAGGTGGTTTATTTGGTAAACTTGCTGACAAAAATGCAGCTTAGCTTCTGTTGAAATACATCAATGGAACATAATGTTTTGGAGATTGATTTAATTATATCCAATTTATATGGCTGCCCATTTCACAAGAAGTGAGCCTGGGTGATGTACAATAAGTAAGAAACAACACATACAAAGTAACTTTTAAATATAAACCTTAAAAATTAAAGTTTATTAAAATTAAATATACAAACTGCAGGCACGGATGGAGTGATTATATCCACCTCAATAATGGAATCATCTAAACATGTCTCCAGTTCCCTGGGATCCCAGACCTGGTAACACAATTAAATAGGTCTTAATAGCAGCTCAAACCAGTATTCAGTTGAGTTTGTCCTTGGTTTAGTGCCATTAATGCTCTAGGTGACTCTTCTCTCTCATTTCATCTCCCTCAATTCTTCATAAACCATGGGAAGCAGTGGGATCCCTGAGAGAGGAGAGATCACATGGGGACTATCTGATCCAACACCTTAACTGTCCTGTTGTTCCAAATGGCAACCAAGACTTTGGATGGACTCCCTCTGAAACCCATCCAGAGCCATCAATTTCTGTGGGCAGACCAATCTAATGAGCCTATCCTTCCTGCAATCTTTAAATCCCATGGAAATGGACATGTTCTGACCATGACAAAGAAGATAATAAAAGCTCCCCCATTTTCAGATCATATAACCACTATTCTGACAGTAACACAGATCTGGAGTGTGATCACTGTCCTGTGTTGTGTTTTTTATGATCTGGGATGGGCTCAAGGCTGTCACAGTGGTCATGAACTGCTGAGCCATCTCAGACCCCATTCCTAGGGAAAGTAGATTAAAGTTCCCCAGAAGTTTCCCCTAGGGAAACCCACTATTAAATTAATCAAGGAACTTGGGCAGGGAGGTCATGAGGCAGCAGGGAGGCTAGTACAACTGATCCCTAGAGACCAACCAAATGAACAAGGTCTCACATTCAGTGACCTGTGGCGCAGTTCCCCTCAAAGCTGTAATGGTTTCCTGGGTGATAATCGCCACACCCTCATCCCTGTCCTCCATCTCATCTGATGCCACACTTAATAATCTCAGAAAGACTAGAATAATAAACCAACACCTTTTCAAGCCTTTTTTTTCCCTTTCTGGGCGTTCAGCCAAGAGCATTTCACACCTCGTAAAAGTGTCAAGTTAGATAAAGCGCTTGCAGAGGGAGAACCATTGAGAAAATCAGATAAGATAGCCATTAGCCTCGAGGGGATTAATTCCCAAATAATAAGAATCACATAACTCACCAGGAACTCCACTAAGACTCCAAGATCCCTTTCACAGGCACTGTTATTAAGCCTGGTTTCACCCAGTCTTTTACTTAAGTATTAAATGCATGAAATAATAAACAATTATCTTTTTTTAGGTAATATGGGCAAAGAAGTGATATCGAGTTGGCCACACCCACCCAGTCACATGACCACTTAGCCACACCCACCTGCCACACCCACCCAGCCAGTCATTAGGGCAGAGAGCCCCTTGCTAAAAAATTTAAAGCCCATCCCTGCCATCTGGGCATATTTTGAAATGGCAAGCTGGGCTTACTTAAATTGGCAAAAAATCAACTGTACAATCCAAAGGTCAGATAAAAGAAATGGCCCAGATGAGTGGCAGCAGGAGTTTGGGAAATGAGAAAGTAGAAAAACTACATACTGGAGGCTAGAAAGTAAAGAAATAGTGCAACTAGCAGGGTTGCACCTAAAAACACATGAACCAAATCTACAATTAAGGATTTGTCTGGCCAATATTATATTCCAACACTTATTTACATCTTCAGTGGCTATGATTGCATATTGCTATGCTGATCAATGACCAAAATAAATTCTGATTTGATGACTTCACCATAAGATAAACGTTGAGGTAGGAATTGGGGGTATCATATGGATGGCAGTAAGGAGATTTTCAGGCTGGTCCTATTGAATTAAGCTTTTCACAACCAAGCCCTCAGAATTACCAGCTGTCACAGGAATAATAATTCTCCAAATATTTGTTTATTTGCCTCAAGGATGTCACAGCTAAGCAGACAATCAATATTTATTCAACAATTGCAAATCATAAATATTTGATTAAATGTGGCTCCCCAACAAACAGGCTCAGTGAAGGACCCTTAATACAAATTAACACAAACTCTTCTGTCAAAGAACACAATACCCAACTGAGCCATCGTTTCCATGGTGAAATCAGGCTTTCACAAGAAGTTAGCAGTTTTCACTACTGATCTTTTATATTTCAAGGCTCCCACAACTGTCATGAATTTATTTTTACATTTATAGAACTTATATCTGGAGTTAGCCTAACTGACACCATCTTTTAATTCTTGAACACTACAAATCTTGAAAGCTTTGGGCAAAGCCTTGCAAATCACCTTTGATCTTCCTTTTCCAAGTAACATGAAAGAAGTCCCTTGCAATGTAGAGATGAAATTAACAAAGAGTTGCCCTTTGCAAGCTTAACCTTTATAAGGAAAGGGGCTTTGTAGAGTTGGAAGACATCTTAGTTTTAACACTGCTTTTCTCAGGGATTTAAGTACAGTTGGCTGAACTCATTCATCCAAGCTGTTTAACTTTCAACTATCTTTCTGATGTTTTCTTCACTCTGGGAAGCATGCAGAAGACCTGCCAATTATTTCTCTTCTATAGACATTTAAACAGATAGATTTTTTAAAAAACCAAATACAGAATATCTTCCCACAAGGGACAGCATAAAACAATCTGACTTTCAGAGGCTTATGGAGTATACAATATAACCACTGTTAAATATCTACAATCCAATTAAAATAAATAATGGGAGTGGAAAGCCCCCAATAAACAGAGCTAACAAGAAAAGCCAAAGGGGCGTGGAAAGGTGTACAGTTCTGTGGGAAAAAAATGACCCTAATTTCCTCTCTTAGCCTGCTTTTAAAGTTCAGAAGCCCCACCCTCTTTTACATTGGGTTGTCCCAATGGATAATGAATTGGTAGTTTGCTTACAATATATAGACCAGTGGTGGGATTCAAATTTTTTTGCTTCCAGTTCTGTGGGCATGGCTTGGTGGGCATGGCAGGGGAAGGATATTGTTAAATCCCCATTCCCTCCCCACTCCTGGGGGAAGGTTACTGCAAAATCCCATTCCTTTCCCACCCCACTAACCTACTTTCTCCTGTGCAGGGCAACAATAGAAGATCCAGCCGATCAGCTGGGATTTGGGAGGCAGAGAAAAGATGGGAGCAGGCCAGTCAGAGGTGATATTTGCCAGTTCTCTGAACCACTCAGAATTTCTGCTACCAATTCTCCAGAACTAGTCAGAATCTGCTGAATACCACCTCTGAATATCACTTGAGTGGAAGTCCACTTACTCTCCCTGCTGCATTCCCAATCCTGCTACACAGGCCAACAAAGCCT
>NC_142010.1:132495277-132627662 GCF_049901735.1 Notechis scutatus
AGCCAAAAAGGCATTAAGAGTTGTTAACTCCCTAATCCTACGTAGCTTTTTCTCTGGTAATATCACACTACTAACCAGAGCATACAAAACATTTGCTAGACCAATACTGGAATACAGTTCATCAGTCTGGAACCCACATTACGTATCTGATATTAGCACAATTGAGAAAGTCCAGAAATATTTCACAAGAAGAGTTCTCCACTCCTCTACCCGTTGTAGAATACCTTATGCCACCAGACTTGAAATTCTAGAACTAAGAAACCTTGAATTACGCTGCCTTCGGTCTGATTTAAGCATGGTATATAAAATCATACATTGCAATGTCCTACCTGTCAATGAATACTTCAGCTTCAACCATAACAACACAAGAGCACACAATAGATACAAACTCAAAGTTAACTCGCACCAAACTTGATTGCAGGAAATACGACTCTTCAGCAATAGAGTGGTCAATGTCTGGAATACTCTACCCGACTCTGTAGTTTCTTCCCCAAACCCCAAAACTTTAACCTTAGACTGTCTACTATTGACCTCACCCCTTTCCTAAGAGGTCTGTAGGGGGCGCATGCATAAGCGCACCAACGTGCCTACCGTCCCTGTCCTATTGTTTCTCTTATTCTTCTTTTATTTTTCTTATATGTACCCATTTCATGTATTCACAACTATGTATACACTTATACTTATTATCTTGTAAACAATTGACAAATCAAATAAATAAATAAAATAAAAATACATGGAAGAATCGTACATTCGTGGTTTAGGGTTAAGGTTAGGGTTAGGGTTAGATCCCCATGAAGTCGAGAGCGGAAAATGGATGTCTCCAATGAATTCACAGTGCAACATTGTGCTTAGGAGGGGTATGTATGACCTTTTCAGTCAGGCTATTCTATCTTTCCAGGTAAAATACATGGAAGAATCACATCTTCGAGGTTTAGGGTTAGGGTTAGGGTTCGCATTAGGGTTAGGTCCCCAGGAATTCGAGGCGGAAAATGAATTCACAGCGCAACATTATGCTTAGGAGGGATAGGGTTAGCGTTAGGTTAGGGTTAGGTCCCCATGAAGTCGGAGCGGAAAATGGATGTCTCCAATGAATTCACAGTGCAACATTTTGCTTAGGAGGGGTATTACCTTTTCAGTCAGGTTATTCTATCTTTCCAGGTAAAATACATGGAAGAATCACATTCGTGGTTTAGGGTTAGGGTTAGGGTTGGGATTAGGGTTAGGGTTAGGTCCCCATGAAGTCGAGGCGGAAAATGAAAGTCGCCAATGAATTCACAGTGCAACATATTTGCTTAGGAGGGTATTACCTTTTCAAGAGTCAGGTTATTCTATCTTTCCAGGTAAAATACATGGAAGAATCACATTCGTGGTTTAGGTTAGGGTTAGGGTTGGGATTAGGGTTAGTTAGGTCCCCATGAAGTCGAGGCGGAAAATGAAAGTCGCCAATGAATTCACAGCGCCAACATTGCGCTTAGGAGGGTATGACCTTTCAGTCAGGCTATTCTATCTTTCCAGGTAAAATACATGGAAGAATCGTGATTCTGAGGTTTAGTGTTAGGGTTAGGGTTGGGATTAGGTTAGGGTTAGGGTTGGCCCCATGAAGTCGAGGCAGAAAATGAATGTCGCCAATGAATTCACAGGCGCAACATTACGCTTAGGAGGGATAGGGTTAGGGTTAGGGTTAGGGTTAGGGTTAGGGTAGGGGTTAGGGGTAGGGTTAGGTTAGGTCCCTCATGAAGTCAAAGCAGAAAATGGATGTCTCCAATGAATTCACAGTGCAACATTGTGCTTAGGAGAGGTATGACTTTTCAGTCAGGCTATTCTATCTTCCAGGAAAAATACATGGAAGAATCACATTCGAGGTTTAGGGTTAGGGGGTTAGGGTTGGGATTAGGGTTAGGGTTAGGTCCCCATGAGAAGTCGAGGCGGAAAATGAAAGTCGCAATGAATTCACAGGCGCAACATTATGCTTAGGAGGGTAGGGTTAGCGTTAGGGTTAGGGTTAGGGTTAGGTCCCCATGAACTCGAGGCGGAAAATGGATGTGCAATGAATTCACAGTGCAACATTGTGCTTAGGAGGGGTATGACTTTTCAGTCAGGCTATTCTATCTTCCAGGAAAAATACATGGAAGAATCGCATTCGATGTTTAGTGTTAGGTTAGGGTTACGATTGGGGTTAGGGGTTAGTTCCCCATGAAGTCTAATCAGAAAATGAACGATGCCAATGAATTCACAGCGCAACATTATGCTTAGGAGGTTAGGGTTAGGATTAGGTAGGGGTTAGGGGAAGGGTTAGGTTAGGGTTATGGTTATGGTTGGGGTTGGGCCCATGAAGTCGAGGAAGAAAATGAATGTAAGCCAATGAATTCACAGCGCAACATTATGCTTAGGAGGGATAGAGTTAGCGTTGGGGTTAGGGGTTAGGGTTAGGTCCCCATGAAGTCGAAGGCGGAAAATGGATGTCTGCAATGAATTCACAGTGCAACATTGTGCTTAGGAGGGGTATGACCTTTTCAGTCAGGCTATTCTATCTTTCCAGGTAAAATACATGGAAGAATCGCATTCGTGGTTTAGGGTTAGTGTTAGGGATAACATTGGTTACCTAACTTAGTTTGGATAGAATAATATATAAACTATGTTAGTGAGTTTGAGGTATGTATCACTTTAAACTATAAACCAGGTATTTTGAAGGCGGTTGTAAAATCACCATAAGAGGAGCAAGAGAGTTCACTGTTTGCTCGGCTTTTACTGGAATGCTGACAATGAAGGATTGATGGTGATAAACTGCGTGTTTGCTGAGAGAAGAAAAAGGGTTTGATTTTCTTCATATCTCTGACTGCAAAAGAGATATATCACTGGACTGATTGATTGTAAGTTTAATGAACTCTTTTTCGACACTGGACTTTGCAAACTGATTAACCCCGGACTGACTGAACTTAGTGTATGACATATTGTAATTCACCAGTTGTTGAATTAACAACATTATTCAATATATGATTACCACACATTATTGCTTCTCCCCACAAAGTTTCAGGTAATCCTGAATCTGAGATCATAGTACGAGCCATTGCTTGTAATGTTTGGCTTCTCTCTATAATGGCATTATGTTGTAAAGCCTATATGGTGCAGACTTTTTATGTTCAACACCTGCCATCTTCAGTTTATTTTGGAATTTATTGTTTATAAATTCCGTACCATTATCAGTGATAAGAGTTACTAATTTCTTTTTAGTTTTTTTCTTTCAGCCAATTTAAGCCAATTAAAGAAATTCTGATATGTTTCCATTTTGCTTTTCATTAGATAACAGAAAACATATCTGGAATAATGGTCCATTATACTTAGTATGTAACGAGCACCTCCCACGCTTGGTTTCTTAGGACCTATAATATCAGCAAATACCACCTCTAGAGGCTCCTTTGTTTTAAATCTATTAACTCTATTTGCTGGTATCACCTTGCTTTCCTCTTCACTACATACATTGCAGTGCAAATGCTTACTGCAAGGTTTTGGTTTATATCCTTTGATAGTTCTACTGTTTGTTTAAGCATTTTAAAATTTATATGCCCCAAAACGTCTGTGTAACATCATGAGGTTTAACATTATTATAAACTGTGTTAGCCACCTCTAAATTATCATTTAACACATACAATTCACCTCTTAAAGTTGCAGTAACTTTTTTACCTTCTTTTTCAATTATGCAATTGTCTCTCCTAAAGGTAACCTAGTTTAACCAAAACTCTAACCGAAAGCAAATTAAACTTAAGCTGTGGTACATATAACATTTTACATTTTCTCTTATACAAGAACAATATGCTATACCTTCACCTTTAGCCTTAAGTTTCCATCCATTAGCTAATGATATCTGCTGTGAACTTGTGGACATCTTAACAAATATTTTCTTATCTTTCATTATGCAGTGCGATGCTCCACTATCTACCACCCATAAATTACTATTCACAGTTTCGTTGCTATACATAGCTAACTCTATGCATTTCTTATCCTTTGATGCATTTTAGCATTCTGGCTGGCTTTTTGGCTTTTGCTTTCTTGCAGAATCTAGCCAAATGTCCTTTTCCTCCACAATTAAAACATTTTCTAATTGTATACGCAGAAGTTATTTTCTCTTCTTCACATTGTGGTTGTTCCCTTCTGAGTTGATCCCTTTCAAGCCTTCTCCTGGCTTCTTCAATTAATCTGCCAGTAATGTCAGTTAATGTAAGGTTATCTTTTGGCAGAACTTCAAGTGAAGTTACGTAATCATCGTAGCTATCGTCTAAAGAAGACAAAATAATATAAACTTGGTGTAGTTCAGTGAAGATAAGTTCTTTTTCATGCAGTTCTTGAAAAATTCTCTTCATTGAGTTTATATGATTTAGCATATCTCCATTCTTTTTGAAGATGTGTTCTAAACAGTTTCGTGTAAGAAATTCACTCTTCCCATTTCTCTCTTTTTCTTTTCTCCTTTTCTTTTATACTCTCCCCTCCCCTTTTCTCTGGTGGGTTTTACCAGTGTGATTTAAGAGGGGTGGACTTCAACTCCGAGAATTTCCCAGCCAGCGTGATTTAAGAGGGGTGGATTTCACTCCCAGAATCTCCCAGCCAGCGTGATTTAAGAGGGGTGGACTTCAACTCTGAGAATTTCCCAGCCAGCGTGATTTAAGAGGGGTGGACTTCCACTCCCAGAATCCCCAGCCAGCGTGATTTAAGAGGGGGTGTGCTTCCACTTCCAGAATACCTCAGGCAGCATGATTTAAGAAGGGTGGACTTCCACTCCCAGAATCCCCCAGCCAATCTAATTTAAGAGAGGTGGACTTCCACTTCCAGAATCCCCCAGCCAGTCTGATCTAAGAGGGGTCTACTCCAACTCCCAGAATACCGCAGCCAGCGTGATTTAAGAGAGGTGGACTTCCACTCCCAGAATACCCCAGCCAGTGTGATTTAGGAGGGGTGGACTTCCACTCCGAGAATTTCCCAGCCAGTGTGATTTAAGAGGAGTGGACTTCGAGGCCCAGAATCCCTCAGCTAGAGTGATTTAAGAGAGATGGACGTCCACTCCCAGAATCCCCCAGCCAGTGTGATTTAAGAGGGGAGGACTTTGAGGCCCAGAATCCCCCAGCCAGTGTAATTTAAGACCGGTGGCTTCGACTCCAAGAATTTTCCAGCCAGCGTGATTTAAGAAGGGTGGACTTCCACTCTGAAAATCTCCCAGCCAGTGTGATTTAAGAGTGGTGGACTTCCACTCCCAGAATCTACCAGGCAGCGTGATTTAGGAGGGGTGGACTTCCACTCCCAGAATCTAACAGCCAGTGTGATCTAAGAGGGGTCTACTCCAACTCCCAGAATACCCCAGCCACCGTGATTTAAGAGAGGTGGACTTCCACTCCCAGAATCCCCCACCCTGTGTGATTTAGGAGGGGTGGACTTCTACTCCAAGAATCTACCAGCCAGTGTGATTTAAGATGGGTGGACTTCCACTCACAGAATTTCCCAGCCAATCTGATTTAAAAGAGGTGGACTTCCACTCCCAGAATCCCCCAGGCAGCGTGATTTAAGAGGGGTGGACTTCCACTCCAAGAATACCCCAGCCAGTGTTATTTAAGAGGGGTGGACTTCCACTCCGAGAATTTCCCAGCCAGTGTAATTTAAGAGTGGTGGACTTCCACTCCCAGAATCCCCCAGGCAGCGTGATTTAAGAGGGGTGGACTTCCACTCCGAGAATTTCCCAGCCAGTGTAATTTAAGGGGGCTGGACTTCCACTTCCAGAATCCCCCTCCAGTGTGATTTAAGAGGGGTCGACTTCGACTCTGAGAATTTCGCAGCCAGCGTGATTTAAGACGGGTGTACTTCCACTCCCAGAATCCCCCAGCCAGTGTGATTTAAGAGGGTGGACTTCCACTCCCAGAATCTAACAGCCAGTGTGATCTAAGAGGGGTCTACTCCAACTCACAGAATACCCCAGCCAGCATGATTTAAGAGAGGTGGACTTCCACTCCCAGAATCCCCCAACCTGCGTGATTTAGGAGGGGTGGACTTCTACTCCAAGAATCTACCAGCCAGTGTGATTTAAGAGGGGTGGACTTCCACTCACAGAATTTCCCAGCCAATCTGATTTAAGAGAGGTGGACTTCCACTCCCAGAATCCCCCAGGCAGCGTGATTTAAGAGGGGTGGACTTCCACTCCCAGAATCCCCCAGCCAGTGTTATTTAAGAGGGGTGGACTTCCACTCCGAGAATTTCCCAGCCAGTTTAATTTAAGAGTGGTGGACTTCCACAACCAGAATCCCCCAGCCAGTGTGATTTAAGAGGGGTGGACTTCCACTCCGAGAATTGTCCAGCCAGCATGGTTTAAGAGGGGTGGACTTCAAGGCCCAGAATCCCCGAGCTAGCATGACTTAAGAGGGGTGGATTTCCACTCCCAGAATCTACCAGGCAGCGTGATATAAGAAAGGTGGAATTCCAATCTGAGAATCCCCCAGCCAGTGTGATTAAGAGGGGTGGACTTCCAATCCCAGAATCCCCCAACCAGCGTGATTTAAGAGTGGTGGACTTCCACTCCGAGAATTTCCCAGCCAGTCTGATTTAAGAGAGGTGGACTTCCACCCCCATAATCCTCCAGCCAGTATGATTTAAGATGGGTGGTCTTCCACTCCCAGAATACCCCAGCCAGTGTGATTTAAGATGGGTTGCTTCCACTCCCAGAATTCTCTAACAAGTGAAATTTAAGATGGGTGGATTCCAAGTCCCAGAATTCTCAAGGCAGTGTGATTTAAGAGGGGTGGACTCCAACTCCCAGAATACCCCAGCCAGTGTGATTTAAGAGAGGTGGACTTCCACTCAAGAATCCCCCAGCCAGTGTAATTTAAGAGGGGTGGACTTCTACTCCCACAATTCCCTAGCCAGTGTAATTTAAGAGTGGTGGACTTCCGCAACCGGAATCCCCCAGCCAGTGTGATTTAAGAGGGGAGTGTGGCTATTCTGTCTCAGTATTTTTCCATAAGAGAAATCCTGCTCAGCACGTATACCTCTCAGAGCAAAGTTCACCAAACTGACAGGAAGAAGCTGAAGTTGATAAGATTAACTTCACAAAAGTCTGTCGGATAAAAGATGTGTATTCGGTATCAGTCACGAAGTATCATCACAGAAGCTTGTGTCAGATAAAAGATGTATATTCAGGAAAAAACATGTTTATCAGTAACAGTCAAAAAGTTCGTTACTTAGCCTGGTCTCAAAGATAAAGTTTGTAACTTCTTTGTCTTTCTGTAATCCCTCACCCCCCTTCTTTGATTCAGCACAATAAAAGAGCACAGCGTAGAGCAAGCTAGCAGCCTGAACAATCCATCTGTCTCAGGCTCAACTGGGACAATTCCATCTGCCCCAGGCAATGCGCTGTCTCACCTAAAGAAATCTTCGTCTTGTGTTCTTTTTTCTTTTAGCTTTTGCAATCACTTTTAAACTCACCCTGGATAGGGTCCTGCTTTTTGCCAAACTCTCGCCCTTAAGTAGGCTTCTCTGTATCTCACCCTTGCGAGGGTCCCGTTCTGAGAGGAATTCAGCAATCAACCAGAAGATCGAAACAACAGACCGGTCGCTCAACGCGACAGGGGAGGACTTCGAGGCCCAGAATCCCCCAGGTATTGTGATTTAAGAGGAGTTAACTTCCACTCAACAATCCTCCAGCCAGCGTGATTTAAGAGGGGTGGACTTCCACTCCCAGAATACCCCAGCCAGTGTTATTTAAGAGGGGTGGACTTCCAGTCCGAGAATTTCCCAGCCAGTTTAATTTAAGAGTGGTGGACTTCCACAACCAGAATCCCCCAGCCAGTGTGATTTAAGAGGGGTGGACTTCCACTCCGAGAATTGTCCAGCCAGCATGGTTTAAGAGGGGTGGACTTCAAGGCCCAGAATCCCCGAGCTAGCATGACTTAAGAGGGGTGGATTTCCACTCCCAGAATCTACCAGGCAGCGTGATATAAGAAAGGTGGAATTCCAATCTGAGAATCCCCCAGCCAGTGTGATTAAGAGGGGTGGACTTCCAATCCCAGAATCCCCCAACCAGCGTGATTTAAGAGTGGTGGACTTCCACTCCGAGAATTTCCCAGCCAGTGTGATTTAAGAGTGGTGGACTTCCACTCCCAGAATCTACCAGGCAGCGTGATTTAGGAGGGGTGGACTTCCACTCCCAGAATCTAACAGCCAGTGTGATCTAAGAGGGGTCTACTCCAACTCCCAGAATACCCCAGCCAGCGTGATTTAAGAGAGGTGGACTTCCACCCCACAATCCCCACCCAGCGTGATTTAAGAGGGTGGACTTCTACTCCAAGAATCTACCAGCCAGTGTGATTTAAGATGGGTGGACTTCCACTCACAGAATTTCCCAGCCAATCTGATTTAAAAGATGGGTGGACTTCCACTCCCAGAATCCCCCAGGCAGCGTGATTTAAGAGGGGTGGACTTCCACTCCCAGAATACCCCAGCCAGTGTTATTTAAGAGGGTGGACTTCCACTCCGAGAATTTCCCAGCCAGTGTAATTTAAGAGTGGTGGACTTCCACTCCCAGAATCCCCAGGTATTGTGATTTAAGAGGAGTTAACTTCCACTCAACAATCCTCCAGCCAGCGTGATTTAAGAGGGTGGACTTCCACTCACAGAATTTCCCAGCCAATCTGATTTAAGAGAGGTGGACTTCCACTCCCAGAATCCCCACCCTGCGTGATTTAGGAGGGGTGGACTTCTACTCAAGAATCTACCAGCCAGTGTGATTTAAGATGGGTGGACTTCCACTCACAGAATTTCCCAGCCAATCTGATTTAAAAGAGGTGGACTTCCACTCACAGAATCCCCCAGGCAGCGTGATTTAAGAGGGGTGGACTTCCACTCCCAGAATACCCCAGCCAGTGTTATTTAAGAGTGGTGGACTTCCACTCCCAGAATCCCCCAGGCAGCGTGATTTAAGAGGGGTGGACTTCCACTCCGAGAATTTCCCAGCCAGTGTAATTTAAGAGTGGTGGACTTCCACTCCCAGAATTTCCCAGCCAGTGTAATTTAAGAGTGGTGGACTTCCACTCCCAGAATCCCCGAGCAGCGTGATTTAAGAGGGTGGACTTCCACTCCCAGAATACCCCAGCCAGTGTTATTTAAGAGGTGGACTTCCACTCCGAGAATTTCCCAGCCAGTGTAATTTAAGAGTGGTGGACTTCCACAACCAGAATCCCCCAGCCAGTGTGATTTAAGAGGGTGGACTTCCACTCTGAGAATTGTCCAGCCAGCATGGTTTAAGAGGGTGGACTTCAAGGCCCAGAATCCCGAGCTAGCATGACTTAAGAGGGGTGGATTTCCACTCCCAGAATCTACCAGGCAGCGTGATATAAGAAGGGTGGAATTCCAATCTGAGAATCCCCCAGCCAGTGTGATTAAGAGGGGTGGACTTCCAATCCCAGAATCCCCCAACCAGCGTGATTTAAGAGTGGTGGACTTCCACTCCGAGAATTTCCCAGCCAGTGTGATTTAAGAGGGGTGGACTTCGAGGCCCAGAATCCCCGAGCTAGCGTGACTTACGAGGGGTGGATTTCCACTCCCAGAATCCCCCAGCCAGCATGATTTAAGAGGTGGACTTTCACTCACAGAATCTCCCAGCCAGTCTGATTTAAGAGAGGTGGACTTCCACCCCCATAATCCTCCAGCCAGTATGATTTAAGATGGGTGGTCTTCCACTCCCAGAATACCCCCAGCCAGTGTGATTTAAGATGGTTTCTTCCACTCCCAGAATTCTCTAACAAGTGAAATTTAAGATGGATGGATTCCAAGTCCCAGAATTCTCAAGGCAGTGTGATTTAAGAGGGTGGACTCCAACTCCCAGAATACCCCAGCCAGCGTGATTTAAAGAGAGGTGGACTTCCACTCAAGAATCCCCAGCCAGTGTAATTTAAGAGGGTGGACTTACTCCCACAATCCCTAGCCAGTGTAATTTAAAAGTGGTGGACTTCGCAACCGGAATCCCCCAGCCAGTGTGATTTAAGAGGGGAGGACTTGAGGCCCAGAATACCCCAGGTATTGTGATTTAAGAGGAGTTAACTTCCACTCAACAATCCTCCAGCCAGCGTGATTTAAGAGGGTGGACTTCCACTCACAGAATTTCCCAGCCAATCTGATTTAAGAGAGGTGGACTTCCACTCCCAGAATCTACCAGGCAGCGTGATTTTAGAGGGTGGACTTCCACTCCCAGAATCCCCCAGCCAGTGGGATTTAAGAGGGTGGACTTCAACTCTGAGAATTTCGCAGCCAGCGTGATTTAAGAGGGTGGACTTCCACTCCCAGAATCCCCCAGCCAGCGTGATTTAAGAGGGGTGTACTTCCACTTCCAGAATACCTCAGGCAGCATGATTTAAGAAGGGTGGACTTCCACTCCCAGAATCCCCAGCCAATCTAATTTAAGAGAGGTGGACTTCCACTTCCAGAATCCCCCAGCCAGTCTGATCTAAAGAGGGTCTACTCCAACTCCCAGAATACCGCAGCCAGCGTGATTTAAGAGAGGTGGACTTCCACTCCCAGAATACCCCAGCCAGTGTGATTTAAGAGGGGTGGACTTCCACTCCGAGAATTTCCCAGCCAGTGTGATTTAAGAGAGTGGACTTCGAGGCCCAGAATCCCTCAGCTAGAGTGATTTAAGAGATGGACCTCCACTCCCAGAATCCCCCAGCCAGTGTGATTTAAGAGGGGAGGACTTTGAGGCCCAGAATCCCCAGCCAGTGTAATTTAAGACCGGTGGCTTGACTCCAAGAATTTCCAGCCAGCGTGATTTAAGAAGGGTGGACTTCCACTCTGAAAATCTCCCAGCCAGTGTGATTTAAGAGTGGTGGACTTCCACTCCCACAATCTACCAGGCAGCGTGATTTAGGAGGTGGACTTCCACTCCCAGAATCTAACAGCCAGTGTGATCTAAGAGGGGTCTACTCCAACTCCCAGAATACCCCAGCCACATCCGTGATTTAAGAGAGGTGGACTTCCACTCCCAGAATCCCCCACCCTGTGTGATTTAGGAGGGTGGACTTCTACTCAAGAATCTACCAGCCAGTGTGATTTAAGATGGGTGGATTTCCACTCCCAGAATCCCCCAGCCAGCGAGATTTAAGAGGGGTGGATTTCCACTCCCAGAATCCCCCAGTCGGTGTCATTTAAGAGGGGTGGACTTCCACTCCCCAGAATACCCCAGCCAGTGTTATTTAAGAGGGTGGACTTCCACTCCGAGGAATTTCCCAGCCAGTGTAATTTAAGAGTGGTGGACTTCCACTCCCAGAATCCCCAGGCAGCGTGATTTAAGAGGGGTGGACTTCCACACTCCGAGAATTTCCCAGCCAGTGTAATTTAAGGGGCTGGACTTCCACTCCAGAATCCCCCTCCAGCGTGATTTAAGAGAGGTGGACTTCCACCTCAGAATCCCCCAGCCAGTGTAATTTAAGAGGGGTGGACTTCTACCCCACAATTCCCTAGCCAGTGTAATTTAAAAGTGGTGGACTTCCGCCTCCCGGAATCCCAGCCAGTGTGATTTAAGAGGGGAGGACTTCGAGGCCCAGAATACCCCAGGTATTGTGATTTAAGAGGAGTTAACTTCCACTCCAACAATCCTCCAGCCAGCGTGATTTAAGAGGGGTGGACTTCCACTCACAGGAATTTCCCCAGCCAATCTGATTTAAGAGAGGTGGACTTCCACTCCCAGAATCTACCAGGCAGCGTGATTTTAGAGGGTGGACTTCCTCCCAGAATCCCCAGCCAGTGGGATTTAAGAGGGTGGACTTCAACTCTGAGAATTTCGCAGCCAGCGTGATTTAAGAGGGGTGGACTTCCACTCCCAGAATCCCCCAGCCAGCGTGATTTAAGAGGGGTGTACTTCCACTTCCAGAATACCTCCAGGCAGCATGATTTAAGAAGGGTGGACTTCCACTCCCAGAATCCCCCAGCCAATCTAATTTAAGAGGTGGACTTCCACTTCCCAGAATCCCCCAGCCAGTCTGATCTAAGAGGGTCTACTCCAACTCCCAGAATACCGCAGCCAAGCGTGATTTAAGAGAGGTGGACTTCCCAGAATACTCCCAGAATACCCCAGCCAGTGTGATTTAAGAGGGTGGACTTCCACTCCGAGAATTTCCCAGCCAGTGTGATTTAAGAGGAGTGGACCGAGGCCCAGAATCCCTCAGCTAGAGTGATTTAAGAGAGATGGACCTCCACTCCCAGAATCCCCCAGCCAGTGTGATTTAAGAGGAGGACTTTGAGGCCCAGAATCCCCCAGCCAGTGTAATTTAAGACCGGTGGCTTCGACTCCAGAAGAATTTTCCAGCCAGCGTGATTTAAGAAGGGTGGACTTCCACTCTGAAAATCTCCCAGCCAGTGTGATTTAAGAGTGGTGGACTTCCACTCCCACAATCTACCAGGCAGCGTGATTTAGGAGGGGTGGACTTCCACTCCCAGAATCTAACAGCCAGTGTGATCTAAGAGGGTCTACTCCAACTCCCAGAATACCCCAGCCACCGTGATTTAAGAGAGGTGGACTTCCCTCCCAGAATCCCCACCCTGTGTGATTTAGGAGGTGGACTTCTACTCAAGAATCTACCAGCCAGTGTGATTTAAGATGGGTGGACTTCCTCCACAGAATTTCCCAGCCAATCTGATTTAAAAGAGGGTGGACTTCCACTCCCAGAATCCCCCAGGCAGCGTGATTTAAGAGGGTGGACTTCACCCCAGAATACCCCAGCCAGTGTTATTTAAGAGGGGTGGACTTCCACTCCGAGAATTTCCCAGCCAGTGTAATTTAAGAGTGGTGGACTTCCACTCCCAGAATCCCCAGGCAGCGTGATTTAAGAGGGGTGGACTTCCACTCCGAGAATTTCCCAGCCAGTGTAATTTAAGGGGGCTGGACTTCCACTTCCAGAATCCCCACCAGTGTGATTTAAGAGGGTGGACTTCGACTCTGGAGAATTTCGCAGCCAGCGTGATTTAAGGCAGGGTGTACTTCCACTCCCAGAATCCCCAGCCAGTGTGATTTAAGAGGGGTGGACTTCCACTCCCAGAATCCTAACAGCCAGTGTGATCTAAGAGGGGGTCTGCTCCAACTCACAGAATACCCCAGCCAGCGTGATTTAAGAGGGTGGACTTCCACTCCCAGAATCCCCCAACCTGCGTGATTTAGGAGGGGTGGACTTCTACTCCAAGAATCTACCAGCCAGTGTGATTTAAGAGGGTGGACTTCCACTCACAGAATTTCCCAGCCAATCTGATTTAAAGAGGTGGACTTCCACTCCCAGAATCCCCCAGGCAGCGTGATTTAAGAGGGGTGGACTTCCACTCCCAGAATACCCAGCCAGTGTTATTTAAGAGGGGTGGACTTCCACCCCGAGAATTTCCCAGCCAGTTTAATTTAAGAGTGGTGGACTTCCACAACCCAGAATCCCCCAGCCAGTGTGATTTAAGAGGGTGGACTTCACTCCGAGAATTGTCCAGCCAGCATGGTTTAAGAGGGGTGGACTTCAGGCCCAGAATCCCGAGCTAGCATGACTTAAGAGGGGTGGATTTCCACTCCCAGAATCTACCAGGCAGCGTGATATAAGAAGGTGGAATTCCAATCTGAGAATCCCCCAGCCAGTGTGATTAAGAGGGTGGACTTCCAATCCCAGAATCCCCCAACCAGCGTGATTTAAGAGTGGTGGACTTCCACTCCGAGAATTTCCCAGCCAGTCTGATTTAAGAGAGGTGGACTTCCACCCCCATAATCCCTCCAGCCAGTATGATTTAAGATGGGTGGTCTTCACTCCCAGAATACCCCAGCCAGTGTGATTTAAGATGGGTTGCTTCCACTCCCAGAATTCTCTAACAAGTGATGAAATTTAAGATGGGTGGATTCCAAGTCCCAGAATTCTCAAGGCAGTGTGATTTAAGAGGGTGGACTCCAACTCCACCCCAGAATACCCCAGCCAGTGTGATTTAAGAGAGGTGGACTTCCACTCCAAAGAATCCCCAGCCAGTGTAATTTAAGAGGGGTGGACTTCTACTCCCACAATTTCCCTAGCCAGTGTAATTTAAGAGTGGTGGACTTCACCCCAGCAGTGTGATTTTGGAATCACTCAATCCCAGCCAGTGTGATTTAAGAGGGAGGGTGGACTTCCACTCCCAGAATCCCCAGCCAGCGTGATTTAAGAGGGGTGGACTTCACTCCCAGAATCCCCCAGCCAGCGTGATTTAAGAGGGTGGACTTCCACTCCAGAATCCCCAGCCAGCGTGATTTAAGAGGGTGGACTTCACTCCCAGAATCCCCAGCCAGTGTGATTTAAGATGGGTGGACTTCCACCCCAGAATCCCCAGCCAGCTTTGATTTAAGAGAGGTGGACTTCCACCTCCAGAATCCTCCAGCCAGTATGATTTAAGAGAGTGGACTTCCACTCCCAGAATCTCCCAGCCAGTGTGATTTAAGAGAGGTGGACTTCCACCTCCAGAATCCCCTAGCCAGTGTGATTTAAGAGGGTGGACTTCCACCCAGAATCCCCAGCCAGCGTGATTTAAGAGGGGTGGACTTCCACTCCCAGAATCCCCCAGCCAGTGTGATTTAAGAGGGTGGACTTCCACCCCAGAATCCCCAGCCAGGTGATTTAAGAGAGGTGGACTTCCACTCCAGAATCCTCCAGCCAGCGTGATTTAAGAGGGTGGACTTCCACTTCACAGAATCCCCAGCCAGTGTGATTTAAGAGGGTGGACTTCAGAAGCAGAATCCCCCAGCCAGCGTGATTTAAGAGTGGTGGACTTCCACTCTCCAGAATCCCCAGCCAGTGTGATTTAAGAGGGTGGACTTCCACCTCCAGAATCCTCCAGCCAGCACATGATTTAAGATGGGTGGACTTCACTCCCAGAATCCCCCAGCCAGTGTGATTTTAAGAGAGGTGGATTTCCCACTCCCAGAATCCCCAGCCAGTGTGATTTAAGAGGGGTGGACTTCCAATCTGACAGAATCCCCAGCCAGTGTGATTTAAGAGGGGTGGACTTCCACTCCCAGAATCCCCCAACCAGCGTGATTTAAGGCAGTGGTGGACTTCCACTCCAGAATCCCCAGCCAGTGTGATTTAAGAGGGTGGACTTCAACTCCCAGAATCCCCCAGCCAGCGTGATTTAAGAGTGGTTAGTTCACTCCCAGAATCCTCCCAGCCAGCGTGATTTAAGATGGGTGGACTTCCACTCCCAGAATCTCCCAGCCAGCGTGATTTAAGAGCGGTGGACTTCCACCCCAGAATCCTCCAGCCAGCATGATTTAAGAGGGTGGACTTCCCACTCCCCAGAATCCCCAGCCAGTGTGATTTAAGAGAGGTGGACTTCCACTCCCAGAATTCTCCAGCCAGTGTAAATTTAAGAGGGTGGACTTCCAAGTCCCAAGAATTCCCCAGCCAGTGTGATTTAAGAGGGGTGGACTTCCTCCCAGAATACCCCAGCCAGTGTGATTTAAGAGGTGGACTTCCCTCCGAGAATCCCCCAGCCAGTGTAATTTAAGAGAGGGTGGACTTCACTCCCAGAATCCCCCAGCCAGTGTGATTTAAGAGGGGTGGACTTCCACTCCCAGAATCCCCAGCCAGCATGATTTTAAGAGAAGTGGACTTCCAGTCCCAGAAGCCCCCAGCCAATGTGATTTAGAGAGGGTGGACTTCCACTCCCAGAATCCCCACCCTGCTTGATTTAAGATGGGTGCATTTCCAGTCCCAGCCAGTGCAGTGTGATTTAAGAGGGGTGGACTTCCACTCCCAGAATCCCAGCCAGTGGGATTTAAGAGGGTGGACTTCAACTCTGAGAATTTCGCAGCCAGCGTGATTTAAGAGGGGTGGACATCTGCCACCCCAGGAGATCCACCCCAGCCAGCGTGATTTACGAGGGTGGATTTCCACTCCAGAATCCCCCAGCCAGCTGTGATTTAGGAGGGGTGGACTTCCACTTCCAGAATCCCCAGCCAGTGTGATTTAACATGGGTGGACTTGAGGAGCCCAGAATCCTGAGCCAGTGTGATTTAAGAAGAGGGCTCCTTCCACTCCCAGAATCTACCAGCCAGTGTGATTTAAGAGGTGGACTTCCACTTCCCAGAATCCCCCAGCCAGTGTGATTTAAGAGGGGTGGACTTCCACTCTCCAGAATCCTCCTCAGCCAGTGTGATTTAAGAGGGTGGACTTCCACTTCCAGAATCCCCTCCAGTGTGATTTAAGAGTGGTGGAATCCTCCAGCCAGTAAGAGCGTGATTTAAGAGGGGTGGGACTTCCACTCCCAGAATCCCCCAGCCAGTGATTTAGAGAGGGTGGACTTCCACTCCAGGAATCCCCCAGCCAGTGTGATTTAACATGGGTGGACTCCTCGAGGCCCAGAATCCCCAGCCCAGCCTGATTTAAGACAGGTGGACTTCCACCCCAGAATCTCCCAGCCAGCGTGATTTAAGAGGGGTGGACTTCCACTCCCAGAATACCCCCAGCCAGCGTGATTTAAGAGGTGGACTTCCACGTCCGAGAATCCCCAGCCAGTGTGATTTAAGAGTGAGTGGACTTCCACTCCCAGAATCCCCAGCCAGTGTGATTTAAGAGGGTGGACTTCCACTCCCAGAATCCCCCAGCCAGTGTGATTTAAGAGGGGCGGACTTCCACTCCAGAATTTCCCAGCCAGTGTGATTTAAGAGGGGTGGACTTCACTCTCCAGAATTCCCCAGCCATGTGATTTAAGAGGGGTGGACTTCCACTCCCAGAATCTCCCAGCCAGCGTGATTTAAGATGGGTGGACTTTCACTCCCAGAATCCCCCAGCCAGCGTGATTTAGGAGGGGTGGACTTCCACTTCCAGAATCCCCCAGCCAGTGTGATTTAACATGGGTGGACTTGAGGCCCAGAATCCCCAGCCAGCTGATTTAAGACAGGTGGACTTCCACTCCCTGAATCGCCCAGCCACTTTGATTTAAGAGAGGTGGACTTCACCCCCATAATCCTCCAGCCAGTATGATTTAAGATGAGTGGTCTTCCACTCCCAGAATCTACCAGCCAGTGTGATTTAAGAGGGTGGACTTCCACTTCAGAATCCCCAGCCAGTGTGATTTAAGAGGGCGGACTTCCACTTCCAGAATCCCCCTCCAGTGTGATTTAAGAGGGGTGGACTTCGACTCTGAGAATTTACGCAGCCAGCGTGATTTAAGAGGGGTGGACTTCCACTCCCAGAATCCCCCAGCCAGCGTGATTTACGAGGGGTGGACTTTCACAACCAGAATCCCCAGCCAGCGTGATTTAGGAGGGGTGGACTTCCCACTTCCAGAATCCCCAGCCAGTGTGATTTAAGATGGGTGGACTTCAGCCCAGAATCCCCCAGCCAGTGTGATTTAAGACAGGTGGACTTCCACTCCCAGAATCCCCAGCCACTTTGATTTAAGAGGTGGACTTCCACTCCCATAATCCTCCAGCCAGTATGATTTAAGATGGTGGTCTTCCCTCCCAGAATCCTCCAGCCAGTGTGATTTAAGAGGGTGGGTTCCACTTCCAGAATCCCCCAGCCAGTGTGATTTAAGAGGGTGGACTTCCACTCTGAAAATTTCGCAGCCAGCGTGATTTAAAGGCAGATGGACTTCACCCCAGAATCCCCCAGCAAGCGTGATTTAAGAGGTGGACTTCCATTCCAGAATACCCCCAGCCAGTGTGATTTAAGAGGGGTGGACTTCAACTCGAGAATTTCCCAGCCAAGCGTGATTTAAGGAGGGGTGGACTTCCACTCCCAGAATCCCCCAGCCAGCGTGATTTAAGATGGGGTGGACTTCCACTCCCAGAATCCCCCAGCCAGCGTGATTTAAGAGGGTGGACTTCGACACTCAGAATACCCCAGCCAGCGTGATTTAAGAAGGGTGACTTCGACTCCCAGAATCCCCAGCCAGCCATCGTGATTTAAGAGAGGTGGACTTTGCTTCCAGAATCCCCCAGCCAGTCTGATCTAAGAGGGGTGGACTTCCAGTCCCAGAATACCCCAGCCAGCATGATTTAAGACAGGTGGACTTCCACTCCCAGAATCCCCCAGCCAGTTTGATTTAAGAGGGTGGACTTCCACCTCCAGAATCCCCCAGCCAGTATGATTTAAGAGGGTGGACTTCCACCCCAGAATCCCCCAGCCAGTGTGATTTAAGAGGGTGGACTTCCACTCCCAGAATCCCCCAGCTAGTGTGATTTAAGAGGGGTGGACTTCACTCCCAGAATCCCCCCAGCAGTGTGATTTAAGAGGGTGGACTTCCACTCTGAGAATTTCAGCCAGCGTGATTTAAGAGGGTGGACTTCCACTCCCAGAATCCCCCAGCCAGCGTGATTTACGAGGGGTGGACTTCCACTCCCAGAATCCCCCAGCCAGCGTGATTTAGGAGGGGTGGACTTCCACTTCCAGAATCCCCCAGCCAGTGTGATTTAACATGGGTGGACTTCGAGGCCCAGAATCCCCCAGCCAGCTGATTTAAGACAGGTGGACTTCCACTCCCTGAATCGCCCAGCCACTTTGATTTAAGAGAGGTGGACTTCCACCCCCATAATCCTCCAGCCAGTATGATTTAAGATGAGTGGTCTTCCACTCCCAGAATCTACCAGCCAGTGTGATTTAAGAGGGTGGAGTTCCACTCCCAGAATCCCCCAGCCAGTGTGATTTAAGAGGGTGGACTTCCACAACCAGAATCCCCAGCCAGTGTGATTTAAGAGGGGTGGACTTCGACTCCGAGAATTGTCCCAGCCAGCGTGATTTAAGAGGGTGAACTTCCATCCAGAATCCCCCCAGCCAGCGTGATTTAAGAGGGGTGGACTTCCACTCCCAGAATCCCCTCCAGTGTGATTTAAGAGGGGTCGCACTTGACTCTGAGAATTTCCAGCCAGCGTGATTTAAGAGGGTGTACTTCCACTCCCAGAATCCCCCAGCCAGCGTGATTTAAGAGGGGTGGACTTCCACCCCAGAATACCCCCAGCCAGTGTGATTTAAGAGGGTGGACTTCCACTCCCAGAATCCCCAGCCAGCGTGATTTAAGAGGGGTGGACTTCCACTCCCAGAATCCCCCAGCCAGCGTGATTTAGGAGGGGTGGACTTCCACTTCCAGAATCCCCCAGCCAGTGTGATTTAACATGGGTGGACTTCGAGGCCCAGAATCCCCCAGCCAGCTGATTTAAGACAGGTGGACTTCCACTCCCTGAATCGCCCAGCCACTTTGATTTAAGAGAGGTGGACTTCCACCCCCATAATCCTCCAGCCAGTATGATTTAAGATGAGTGGTCTTCCACTCCCAGAATCTACCAGCCAGTGTGATTTAAGAGGGGTGGAGTTCCACTTCCAGAATCCCCCAGCCAGTGTGATTTAAGAGGGGTGGACTTCCACAACCAGAATCCCCCAGCCAGTGTGATTTAAGAGGGGTGGACTTCGACTCTGAGAATTTCGCAGCCAGCGTGATTTAAGAGGGGTGGACTTCCACTCCCAGAATCCCCCAGCCAGCGTGATTTAAGAGGGTGGACTTCCACCCAGAATCCCCCAGCCAGTGTGATTTAAGAGGGGTGGACTTCCACCCCAGAATCCCCCAGCCAGTGTGATTTAAGAAGGGTGGACTTCGAGGCCCAGAACCCCCAGAATTTAAGACAGGTGGACTTCACTCCAGCCAGCCATGATTTAAGAGAGGTGGACTTCCACCCCAGAATCCTCCAGCCAGTGTGATTTAAGAGGAGTGGACTTCCACTCCCAGAATCCCCAGCCAGTGTGATTTAAGAGGGTGGACTTCCACTCCCAGAATCCCCCAGCCAGTGTGATTTAAGAGGGGTGGACTTCCACTCCCAGAATCCCCAGCCAGTGTGATTTAAGAGGGGTGGACTTCCCGACTCCCAGAATCCCCAGCCAGCGTGATTTAAGAGGGTGGACTTCCACTCCCAGAATCCCCCAGCCAGTGTGATTTAAGAGGGGTGGACTTCACTCCGAGAATTTCCCAGCCAGCGTGATTTAAGAGGGTGGACTTCCACTCCCAGAATCCCCCAGCCAGCGTGATTTAAGAGGGGTGGACTTCCACTCCCAGAATACCCCAGCCAGCGTGATTTAAGAGGGTGGACTTCCACCCAGAATCCCCCAGCCAGTGTGATTTAAGAGGTGGACTTCCACTCCCAGAATCCCCAGCCCTGTGATTTAAGAGGTGGACTTCACCCCAGAATCCCCAGCCAGCGGTGATTTAAGAGGGGTGGACTTCCACTCCCAGAATCCCCCAGCCAGTGTGATTTAAGAGGGGTGGACTTCCACTCCCAGAATCCCCAGCCAGTGTGATTTAAGAGGGTGGACTTTCCACTCCCAGAATCCCCCAGCCAGTGTGATTTAAGAGAGGGTGGACTTCCACTCCCAGAATCCCCCAGCCAGTATGATTTAAGAGGGTGGACTTCCACTCCCAGAATCCCCAGCCAGTGTGATTTAAGAGGGGTGGACTTCCACTCCCAGAATCACCCCAGCCAGTGTGATTTAAGAGGGGTGGACTTCCACTCCCAGAATCCCCAGCCAGTGTGATTTAAGAGGGTGGACTTCCACTCCCCAGAATTTCGCCCAGCCAGCGTGATTTAAGAGGGGTGGACTTCCACTCCCAGAATCCCCCAGCCAGTGTGATTTAGGAGGGGTGGACTCACTCCAGAATCCCCCAGCCAGTGTGATTTAGGATGGGTGGACTTCCAGGCCCAGAATCCCCAGCCAGTGTGATTTAAGATGGGTGGACTTCCAATCCCAGAATCCCCCAGCCACTTTGATTTAAGAGAGGTGGACTTCCCCCCTGAATCGCTCCAGCCACTTTGATTTAAGAGGGTGGACTTCCACCCCATAATCCTACCAGCCAGTGTGATTTAAGATGAGGGTGGTCTTCCACTCCCAGAATCTACCAGCCAGTGTGATTTAAGAGGGTGGACTTCCACTTCAGAATCCCCAGCCAGTGTGATTTAAGAGGGGTGGACTTCCACTCCCAGAATCCCCAGCCAGTGTGATTTAAGAGGGGTGGACTTCCACTCCCAGAATTTCGCAGCCAGCGTGATTTAAGACGGGTGTACTTCCACTCCCAGAATCCCCCAGCCAGCGTGATTTAAGAGGGTGGACTTCCACTCCCAGAATCCCCCAGCCAGTGTGATTTAAGAGGGTGGACTTAACTCCCAGAATCCCCCAGCCCAGCTGATTTAAGAGGGTGGACTTCCACTCCCAGAATCCCCAGCCAGCGTGATTTAAGAGGGGTGGACTTCCACCCCAGAATCCCCCCAGCCAGTATGATTTAAGATGGTGGACTTCCACTCCCAGAATCCCCAGCCAGTGTGATTTAAGAGGGGTGGACTTCCACCCCAGAATCCCCAGCCAGCGTGATTTAAGAGGTGGACTTCCACTCCCAGAATACCCCAGCCAGTGTGATTTAAGAGAGGTGGACTTCCTCCCAGAATCCCCAGCCAGTGTGATTTAAGATGGTGGACTTCCACTCCCAGAATCTACCAGCCAGCCTGTGATTTAAGAGGGGTGGACTTCCACTTCCAGAATCCCCCAGTGTGATTTAAGAGGGGTGGACTTCACTCCCAGAATCCTCCAGCCAGCGTGATTTAAGAGGGTGGACTTCCACTCCCAGAATCCCCAGCCAGCGTGATTTAAGAGGGGTGGACTTCCACTCCCAGAATCCCCAGCCAGTGTGATTTAAGAGTGGTGGACTTCCAACTCCCAGAATTTCCAGCCAGCGTGATTTAAGAGGGGTGGACTTCACTCCCAGAATCCCCAGCCAGCGTGATTTTAGGAGGGTGGACTTCCACTTCCAGAATCCCCCAGCCAGTGTGATTTAACATGGGTGGACTTCGAGGCCCAGAATCCCCCAGCCAGCTGATTTAAGACAGGTGGACTTCCACTCCCTGAATCCCCAGCCACTTTGATTTAAGAGAGGTGGACTTCCACCCCCATAATCCTCCAGCCAGTATGATTTAAGATGAGTGGTCTTCCACCCCAGAATCTACCAGCCAGTGTGATTTAAGAGGGGTGGAGTTCCACTTCCAGAATCCCCAGCCAGTGTGATTTAAGAGGGGTGGACTTCCACAACCAGAATCCCCAGCCAGTGTGATTTAAGAGGGGTGGACTTCGACTCTGAGAATTTCGCAGCCAGCGTGATTTAAGAGGGTGGACTTCCACTCCCACAGAAGCCCCCAGCCAGCGTGATTTAAGAGGGTGATTCACCCCAGAATCCCCAGCCAGCGTGATTTAAGAGGGTGGACTTCCATTCCAGAATACCCCAGCCAGTGTGATTTAAGAGGGTGGACTTCAGGCCCAGAATCCCCTAAGACCGAGACTTCCACCCAAATCCTCCATTTCCACTCCCAGAATCCCCAGCCAGCGTGATTTAAGAGGGTGGATTCCACTCCCAGAATCCCCAGCCAGCGTGATTTAAGATGGGTGGACTTCCACTTCCAAGATCCCCCAGCCCTGATTTAAGAGAGGTGGACTTCCACTCCCAGAATCCCCCACCAGCCAGCGTGATTTAAGAGTGGGTGGACTTCCACTCCCAGAATCCCCAGCCAGCGTGATTTAAGAGGGTGGACTTCCACTCCCAGAATCCCCCAGCCAGTGTGATTTAAGAGAGGTGGACTTCCACTTCCAGAATCCCCAGCCAGTCTGATTTAAGAGGGGTGGACTTCCACTCCCAGAATCCCCCAGCCAGTGTGATTTAAGAGGGGTGGACTTCCACTCCCAGAATACCCCAGCCAGCGTGATTTAAGAGGGTGGACTTCCACTCCCAGAATCCCCAGCCAGTGTGATTTAAGAGGGGTGGACTTCCAGTCCAAGAAGCCCCCAGCCAGTGTGATTTAAGAGGGTGGACTCCACTCCCAGAATCCCCCAGCCAGCGTGATTTAAGAGGGGTGGACTTCCACTCCCAGAATCCCCCACCCAGCTGTGATTTAAGAGGGTGACTTCACTCCCAGAATCCCCCAGCCAGTGTGATTTAAGAGGGTGGACTTCAACTCCAGAATTTCGCAGCCAGCGTGATTTAAGAGGGTGGACTTCCACTCCCAGAATCCCCCAGCCAGCGTGATTTAGGAGGGGTGGACTTCCACTTCCAGAATCCCCAGCCAGTGTGATTTAAGATGGGTGGACTTCCGACTCCCAGAATCCCCAGCCAGCTGATTTAAGACAGGTGGACTTCCACTCCCAGAATCGCCCAGCAGCCAGTGTGATTTAAGAGAGGTGGACTTCCACCTCCAGAATCCTCCAGCCAGTATGATTTAAGATGAGTGGACTTCCACTCCTGAATCTACCAGCCAGTGTGATTTAAGAGGGTGGACTTCCACTCTCCAGAATCCTCCAGCCAGTGTGATTTAAGAGGGTGGACTTCCACTTCCAGAATCTCCAGCCAGTGTGATTTAAGAGGGGTGGACTTTCAGAATCCCAGCCAGTGTGATTTGGACTTCCACTTCAGAACCTCCAGTGTGATTTAAGAGGGGTGGACGCAGATTTAAGAGGTGGACTTCGACTCTGAGAATTTCGCAGCCAGCGTGATTTAAGAGTGGTGGACTTCCACTCCCAGAATCCCCCAGCCAGCGTGATTTACGAGGGGTGGACTTTCACAACCAGAATCCCCCAGCCAGCGTGATTTAGGAGGGGTGGACTTCCACTCCCAGAATCCCCCAGCCAGTGTGATTTAACATGGGTGGACTTCAAGGCCCAGAATCCCCCAGCCAGCTGATTTAAGACAGGTGGACTTCCACTCCCTGAATCCCCCAGCCACTTTGATTTAAGAGAGGTGGACTTCCACCCCCATAATCCTCCAGCCAGTATGATTTAAGATGAGTGGTCTTCCACTCCCAGAATCTACCAGCCAGTGTGATTTAAGAGGGGTGGAGTTCCACTTCCAGAATCCCCCAGCCAGTGTGATTTAAGAGGGGTGGACTTCCACAACCAGAATCCCCCAGCCAGTGGGATTTAAGAGGGGTGGACTTCGACTCTGAGAATTTCGCAGCCAGCGTGATTTAAGACGGGTGTATTTCCACTCCCAGAATCCCCCAGCCAGCGTGATTTAAGATGGGTGGACTTCCACTTCCAGAATCCCCAGCCAGTGTGATTTAAGAGGGGTGGACTTCAACTCCCAGAATTTCCCAGCCAGCGTGATTTAAGAGTGGTGGATTTCACTCCCAGAATCTCCCAGCCAGCGTGATTTAAGATGGGTGGACTTCCACTCCCAGAGTCCCCCAGCCAGCGTGATTTAATAGGGGTGTACTTCCACTTCCAGAATACCTCAGGCAGCATTATTTAAGAAGGGTGGACTTCCACTCCCAGAATCCCCAGCCAATCTGATTTAACAGAGGTGGACTTCCACTTCCAGAATCCCCCAGCCAGTCTGATCTAAGAGGGGTCTACTCCAAATCCCAGAATACCCCAGCCAGCGTAATTTAAGAGAGGTGGACTTCCACTCCCAGAATACCCCAGCCAGTGTGATTTAAGAGGGTGGACTTCCACCCGAGAATTTCCCAGCCAATGTAATTTAAGAGTGGTGGACTTCCACATCCAGAATCCCCCAGCCAGTGTGATTTAAGAGGGGTGGACTTCGACTCCCAGAATTGTCCAGCCAGCATGATTTAAGAGGGGTGGACTTCCAGTCCAAGAAGCCCCCATAACCAATGTGATTTGAGAGGGGTGGACTTCCACTCCCAGAATCCCCCACCCTGCTTGATTTAAGATGGGTGCATTTCCACTCCCAGAATCCCCCAGGCAGTGTGATTTAAGAGTGGTGGACTTCCACAACCAGAATCCCCCAGCCAGTGGGATTTAAGAGGGGTGGACTTCGACTCTGAGAATTTCGCAGCCAGCGTGATTTAAGAGGGGTGGACATCTACTCCCAGAATCCCCCAGCCAGCGTGATTTACGAGGGGTGGATTTCCACTCCCAGAATCCCCCAGCCAGCGTGATTTAGGAGGGGTGGACTTCCACTTCCAGAATCCCCCAGCCAGTGTGATTTAACATGGGTGGACTTCGAGGCCCAGAATCCCCCAGCCAGCTGATTTAAGACAGGTGGACTTCCACTCCCTGAATCGCCCAGCCACTTTGATTTAAGAGAGGTGGACTTCCACCCCCATAATCCTCCAGCCAGTATGATTTAAGATGAGTGGTCTTCCACTCCCAGAATCTACCAGCCAGTGTGATTTAAGACGGGTGTACTTCCACTCCCAGAATCCCCCAGCCAGCGTGATTTAAGAGGGGTGGACTTCCACTCCCAGAATACCCCAGCCAGTGTGATTTAAGAGGGGTGGACTTCAAGTCCGAGAATTTCCCAGCCAGCGTGATTTAAGAGTGGTGGATTTCACTCCCAGAATCTCCCAGCCAGCCTGATTTAAGAGGGGTGGACTTCTACTTCCAGAATCCCCCTCCAGTGTGATTTAAGAGGGGTCGACTTCGACTCTGAGAATTTCGCAGCCAGCGTGATTTAAGACGGGTGTACTTCCACTCCCAGAATCCCCCCAGCGTGATTTAAGAGGGGTGGACTTCCACTTCCAGAATCCCCCTCCAGTGTGATTTAAGAGTGGTGGACTTCAACTCTTAGAATTTCGCAGCCAGCGTGATTTAAGAGGGGTGGACTTCCACTCCCAGAATCCCCCAGCCAGCGTGATTTAGGAGGGGTGGACTTCCACTTCCAGAATCCCCCAGCCAGTGTGATTTAACATGGGTGGACTTCGAGGCCCAGAATCCCCCAGCCAGCTGATTTAAGACAGGTGGACTTCCACTCCCTGAATCGCCCAGCCACTTTGATTTAAGAGAGGTGGACTTCCACCCCCATAATCCTCCAGCCAGTATGATTTAAGATGAGTGGTCTTCCACTCCCAGAATCTACCAGCCAGTGTGATTTAAGAGGGGTGGACATCCACTTCCAGAATCCCCCAGCCAGTGTGATTTAAGAGGGGCGGACTTCCACTTCCAGAATCCCCCTCCAGTGTGATTTAAGAGGGGTGGACTTGGACTCTGAGAATTTCGCAGCCAGCGTGATTTAAGAGGGGTGGACTTCCACTCCCAGAATCCCCCAGCCAGCGTGATTTACGAGGGGTGGACTTTCACAACCAGAATCCCCCAGCCAGCGTGATTTAGGAGGGGTGGACTTCCACTTCCAGAATCCCCCAGCCAGTCTGATCTAAGAGGGGTCTACTCCAACTCCCAGAATACCCCAGCCAGCGTGATTTAAGAGAGTTGGATTTCCACTCCCAGAATACCCCAGCCAGTGTGATTTAAGAGTGTTGGACTTCCACAACCAGAATCCCCCAGCCTGTGTGATTTAAGAGGGGTGGACTTCGACTCCGAGAATTGTCCAGCCAGCATGATTTAAGAGGGTGGACTTCCACTCCCAGAATCCCCCAGCTAGCGTGATTTAGGAGGGGTGGACTTCCACTCCCAGAATCCCCACCCTGCTTGATTTAAGATGGGTGCATTTCCACTCCCAGAATCCCCCAGCCACTTTGATTTAAGAAAGGTGGACTTCCACCCCCATAATCCTCCAGCCAGTATGATTTAAGAAGAGTGGTCTTCCACTCCCAGAATCTACCAGCCAGTGTGATTTAAGAGGGGTGGACTTCCACTCCAGAATCCCCCAGCCAGTGTGATTTAAGAGGGGTGGACTTCCACTTCCAGAATCCCCTCCAGTGTGATTTAAGACGGGTGGACTTCCACTTCCAGAATCCTCCAGTGTGATTTAAGAGGGTCGACTTCGACTCTGAGAATTTCGCAGCCAGCGTGATTTAAGACGGGTGTACTTCCACTCCCAGAATCCCCCCAGCCAGCGTGATTTAAGAGGGTGGACTTCCACTTCCAGAATCCCCCTCCAGTGTGATTTAAGAGGGGTGGACTTCGACTCTGAGAATTTCGCAGCCAGCGTGATTTAAGACGGGTGTACTTCCACTCCCAGAATCCCCCAGCCAGCGTGATTTAAGAGGGGTGGACTTCCACTCCCAGAATCCCCCAGCCAGTGTGATTTAAGAGGGGTGGACTTCCACTCCCAGAATCCCCCAGCCAGTCTGATCTAAGAGGGGTCTACTCCAACTCCCAGAATACCCCAGCCAGCGTGATTTAAGAGAGTTGGATTTCCACTCCCAGAATACCCCAGCCAGTGTGATTTAAGAGTGTTGGACTTCCACAACCAGAATCCCCCAGCCTGTGTGATTTAAGAGGGGTGGACTTCGACTCCGAGAATTGTCCAGCCAGCATGATTTAAGAGGGGTGGACTTCCAGTCCAAGAATCCCCCAGCCAGTGTGATTTAGGAGGGGTGGACTTCCACTCCCAGAATCCCCCAGCTAGCGTGATTTAGGAGGGGTGGACTTCCACTCCCAGATTCCCCAGCCTGCTTGATTTAAGATGGGTGCATTTCCACTCCCAGAATCCCCAGGCAGTGTGATTTAAGAGTGGTGGACTTCCACAACCAGAATCCCCAGCCAGTGGGATTTAAGAGGGGTGGATTTCCACTCCCAGAATCCCCCAGCCAGTGTGATTTAGGAGGGGTGGACTTCCATTCCCTGAATCCCCCAGCCACTTTGATTTAAGAAAGGTGGACTTCCACCCCCATAATCCTCCAGCCAGTATGATTTAAGAAGAGTGGTCTTCCACTCCCAGAATCTACCAGCCAGTGTGATTTAAGAGGGGTGGACTTCCACTTCCAGAATCCCCAGCCAGTGTGATTTAAGAGGGGTGGACTTCCACTTCCAGAATCCCCTCCAGTGTGATTTAAGAGGGGTGGACTTCCACTTCCAGAATCCTCCAGTGTGATTTAAGAGGGGTCTTCTTCGACTCTGAAAATTTCGCAGCCAGCGTGATTTAAGAGGGTGTACTTCCACTCCCGGAATCCCCCAGCCAGCGTGATTTAAGAGGGGTGGATTTCCACTCCCAGAATCCCCCAGCCAGCGTGATTTAAGAGGGGTGGACTTCCACTCCCAGAATACCCCAGCCAGTGTGATTTAAGAGGGTGGACTTCAACTCCGAGAATTTCCCAGCCAGCGTGATTTAAGAGTGGTGGATTTCACTCCCAGAATCTCCCAGCCAGCGTGATTTAAGAGGGTGGACTTCCACTCCGAGAATTTCCCAGCCAGTGTAATTTAAGAGTGGTGGACTTCCACAACCAGAATCCCCCCAGCCAGTGTGATTTGAGAGGGGTGGACTTCCATTCCCAGAATCCCCCAGCTAGCGTGATTTGAGAGGGGTGGACTTCCACTCCCAGAATCCCCAGGCAGTGTGATTTAAGAGTGGTGGACTTCAACTCTGAGAATTTCGCAGCCAGCGTGATTTAAGAGGGGTGGACTTCCACTCCCAGAATCCCCCAGCCAGCGTGATTTAGGAGGGGTGGACTTCCACTCCAGAATCCCCCAGCCAGTGTGATTTAACATGGGTGGACTTCGAGGCCCAGAATCCCCCAGCCAGCTGATTTAAGACAGGTGGACTTCCACTCCCCTGAATCCCCCCACCCTGCTTGATTTAAGATGGGTGCATTTCCACTCCCAGAATCCCCAGGCAGTGTGATTTAAGAGTGGTGGACTTCCACAACCAGAATCTCCCAGCCAGTGGGATTTAAGAGGGGGTGGACATCAACTCTGAGAATTTCGCAGCCAGCGTGATTTAAGAGGGGTGGACTTCCACTCCCAGAATCCCCCAGCCAGCGTGATTTAGGAGAGGTGGACTTCCACTTCCAGAATCCCCAGCCAGTGTGATTTAACATGGGTGGACTTCGAGGCCCAGAATCCCCCAGCCAGCTGATTTAAGACAGGTGGACTTCCACTCCCTGAATCGCCCAGCCACTTTGATTTAAGAGAGGTGGACTTCCACCCCCATAATCCTCCAGCCAGTATGATTTAAGATGAGTGGTCTTCCACTCCCAGAATCTACCAGCCAGTGTGATTTAAGAGGGGTGGACTTCCACTTCCAGAATCCCCCAGCCAGTGTAATTTAAGAGTCGTGGACTTCCACAACCAGAATCCCCCAGCCAGTGTGATTTAAGAGGGGTGGACTTCAACTCCGAGAATTTCCCAGCCAGCGTGATTTAAGAGTGGTGGATTTCACTCCCAGAATCTCCCAGCCAGCGTGATTTAAGATGGGTGGACTTCCACTCCCAGAGTCCCCCAGCCAGCGTGATTTAAGAGGGGTGTACTTCCACTTCCAGAATACCTCAGGCAGCATGATTTAAGAAGGGTGGACTTCCACTCCCAGAATCCCCCAGCCAATCTGATTTAAGAGAGGTGGACTTCCACTTCCAGAATCCCCCAGCCAGTCTGATCTAAGAGGGGTCTACTCCAACTCCCAGAATACCCCAGCCAGCGTGATTTAAGAGGGGTGGACTTCCACTCCGAGAATTTCACAGCTAGTGTAATTTAAGAGTCGTGGACTTCCACAACCAGAATCCCCCAGCCAGTGTGATTTAAGAGGGGTGGACTTCGACTCCGAGAATTGTCCAGCCAGCATGATTTAAGAGGGGTGGACTACCAGTCCAAGAAGCCCCCAACCAGTGTGATTTGAGAGGGGTGGACTTCCACTCCCAGAATCCCCCAGCCAGCGTGATTTAAGAGGGGTGGACTTCCACTTCCAGAATCCCCCAGCCTGCTTGATTTAAGATGGGTGCATTTCCACTCCCAGAATCCCCCAGCCAGTGTGATTTAAGAGTGGTGGACTTCCACAACCAGAATCCCCCAGCCAGTGGGATTTAAGAGGGGTGGACTTCAACTCTGAAAATTTCGCAGCCAGCGTGATTTAAGAGGGGTGGACTTCCACTCCCAGAATCCCCAGCCAGCGTGATTTAGGAGGGGTGGACTTCCACTTCCAGAATCCCCCAGCCAGTGTGATTTAACATGGGTGGACTTCGAGGCCCAGAATCCCCCAGCCAGCTGATTTAAGGCAGGTGGACTTCCACCCCTAAATCCCCCAGCCACTTTGATTTAAGAGAGGTGGACTTCCACCCCCATAATCCTCCAGCCAGTATGATTTAAGATGAGTGGTCTTCCACTCCCAGAATCTACCAGCCAGTGTGATTTAAGAGGGGTGGAGTTCCACTTCCAGAATCCCCCAGCCAGTGTGATTTAAGAGGGGTGGACTTCCACTTCCAGAATCCCCCTCCAGTGTGATTTAAGAGGGGTGGACTTCGACTCTGAGAATTTCGCAGCCAGCGTGATTTAAGACGGGTGTACTTCCACTCCCAGAATCCCCCAGCCATCGTGATTTAAGAGGGGTGGACTTCCACTCCCAGAATCTACCAGGCAGTGTGATTTAAGAGGGGTGGACTTCCACTCCCAGAATCCCAAGCCAGCGTGATTTAGGAGGGTGGACTTCCACTCCAAGAATTTCCCAGCCAGTGTGATTTAAGAGGAGTGGACTTCAGGCCCAGAATCCCTCAGCTAGAGTGATTTAAGAGAGATGGACTTCCACTCCCAGAATCCCCCAGCCAGTGTGATTTAAGAGGGGAGGACTTTGAGGCCCAGAATCCCCCAGCCAGTGTAATTTAAGACCGGTGGACTTCGACTCCAAGAATTTTCCAGCCAGCGTGATTTAAGAAGGGTGGACTTCCACTCTGACAATCTCCCAGCCAGTGTGATTTAAGAGTGGTGGACTTCCACCCCAGAATCTACCAGGCAGCGTGACTTAAGATGGCTGGTCTTCCACTCCCAGCATACCCAACCCAGTGTGATTTAAGATGGGTTGCTTCCACTCCCAGAATTCTCTAACAAGCGTAATTTAAGATGGGTGGACTCCAATTCCCAGAATTCTCAATGCAGTGTGATCTAAGAGGGGTGGACTTCCACCCGAGAATCCTCCAGCCAGTGTGATTTAAGAGGGGTGGACTTCCACTACCAGAATCCCCCAGGCAGCGTGATTTAAGAGGGGTGGACTTCACTCCCAGAATCTCCCAGCCAGCATGATTTAAGATGGGTGGACTTCCACTCCCAGAGTCCCCAGCCAGCGTGATTTAAGAGTGGTGTACTTCCACTTCCAGAATACCTCAGCCAGCGTGATTTAAGAGTGGTGGATTTCTACTCCCAGAGTCCCCAGCCAGCGTGATTTAAGCAGGGGTGTACTTCCACTTCCAGAATACCTCAGGCAGCTTGATTTAAGAAGGGTGGACTTCCACTCCCAGAATCCCCCAGCCAATCTGATTTAACAGAGGTGGACTTCCACTTCCAGAATCCCCCAGCCAGTCTGATCTAAGAGGGGTCTACTCCAACTCCCAGAATACCCCAGCCAGCGTGATTTAAGAGAGTTGGATTTCCACTCCCAGAATACCCCAGCCAGTGTGATTTAAGAGGGGTGGACTTCCACTCCGAGAATTTCACAGCTAGTGTAATTTAAGAGTCGTGGACTTCCACAACCAGAATCCCCCAGCCAGTGTGATTTAAGAGGGGTGGACTTCGACTCCGAGAATTGTCCAGCCAGCATGATTTAAGAGGGGTGGACTTCCAGTCCAAGAAGCCCCCAACCAGTGTGATTTGAGAGGGGTGGACTTCCACTCCCAGAATCCCCCAGCTAGCGTGATTTAGGAGGGGTGGACTTCCACTCCCAGAATCCCCCACCCTGCTTGATTTAAGATGGGTGCATTTCCACTCCCAGAATCCCCCAGGCAGTGTGATTTAAGAGTGGTGGACTTCCACAACCAGAATCCCCCAGCCAGTGGGATTTAAGAGGGGTGGACTTCCACTCCCAGAATCCCCCAGCCAGCGTGATTTAAGAGGGGTGGACTTCCACTCCCAGAATCCCCCAGCCAGCGTGATTTAGGAGGGGTGGACTTCCACTTCCAGAATCCCCCAGCCAGTGTGATTTAACATGGGTGGACTTCGAGGCCCAGAATCCCCCAGCCAGCTGATTTAAGACAGGTGGACTTCCACTCCCTGAATCCCCCAGCCACTTTGATTTAAGAGAGGTGGACTTCCACCCCCATAATCCTCCAGCCAGTATGATTTAAGATGAGTGGTCTTCCACTCCCAGAATCTACCAGCCAGTGTGATTTAAGAGGGTGGACTTCCACTTCCAGAATCCTCCAGTGTGATTTAAGAGGGGTCGATCTTCGACTATGAGAATTTCGCAGCCAGCGTGATTTAAGACGGGTGTACTTCCACTCCCAGAATCCCCCAGCCAGCGTGATTTAAGAGGGGTGGACTTCCACTCCCAGAATCTACCAGGCAGTGTGATTTAAGAGGGGTGGACTTCCACTCCCAGAATCCCCAAGCCAGCGTGATTTAGGAGGGGTGGACTGCCACTCCGAGAATTTCCCAGCCAGTGTGATTTAAGAGGAGTGGACTTCGAGGCCCAGAATCCCTCACCTAGAGTGATTTAAGAGAGATGGACTTCCACTCCCAGAATCCCCCAGCCAGTGTGATTTAAGAGGGGAGGACTTTGAGGCCCAGAATCCCCCAGCCAGTGTAATTTAAGACCGGTGGACTTCGACTCCAAGAATTTTCCAGCCAGCGTGATTTAAGAAGGGTGGACTTCCACTCTGACAATCTCCCAGCCAGTGTGATTTAAGAGTGGTGGACTTCCACTCCCAGAATCTACCAGGCAGCGTGACTTAAGATGGCTGGTCTTCCACTCCCAGCATACCCAACCCAGTGTGATTTAAGATGGGTTGCTTCCACTCCCAGAATTCTCTAACAAGCGTAATTTAAGATGGGTGGACTCCAATTCCCAGAATTCTCAATGCAGTGTGATCTAAGAGGGGTGGACTTCCACTCCGAGAATCCTCCAGCCAGTGTGATTTAAGAGGGGTGGACTTCCACTACCAGAATCCCCCAGGCAGCGTGATTTAAGAGGGGTGGACTTCCACTCCCAGAATCTCCCAGCCAGCATGATTTAAGAGGGGTGGACTTCCACTCCCAGAATCTCCCAGCCAGCATGATTTAAGATGGGTGGACTTCCACTCCCAGAGTCCCCCAGCCAGCGTGATTTAAGAGTGGTGTACTTCCACTTCCAGAATACCTCAGCCAGCGTGATTTAAGAGTGGTGGATTTCACTCCCAGAGTCCCCCAGCCAGCGTGATTTAAGAGGGGTGTACTTCCACTTCTAGAATACCTCAGGCAGCATGATTTAAGAAGGGTGGACTTCCACTCCCAGAATCCCCCAGCCAATCTGATTTAAGAGAGGTGGACTTCCTCTTCCAGAATCCCCCAGCCAGTCTGATCTAAGAGGGGTCTACTCCAAATCCCAGAATACCCCAGCCAGCGTAATTTAAGAGAGGTGGACTTCCACTCCCAGAATACCCCAGCCAGTGTGATTTAAGAGGGGTGGACTTCCACTCCGAGAATTTCCCAGCCAGTGTAATTTAAGAGGGTTGGACTTCCACTTCCAGAATCCCCCAGCCAATCTGATTTAAGAGAGGTGGACTTCCACTTCCAGAATCCCCCAGCCAGTCTGATCTAAGAGGGGTCTACTCCAACTCCCAGAATACCCCAGCCAGCGTGATTTAAGAGAGGTGGACTTCCACTCCCAGAATACCCCAGCCAGTGTGATTTAAGAGGGGTGGACTTCCACAACCAGAATCCCCCAGGCAGTTTGATTTAAGATAGGTGGACTTCCACTCCCAGAATCCCCCAGACAGTGTGATTTAAGAGAGGTGGACTGCCACTCTGAAAAGCCCCAAGCCACTGTGATTTTAGTCGGGTGGACTCCCACGCCCAAATGCCCCAGCCACCATGATTTAAGACGTGGACTTCCACTTCCAGAATTTCCCAGCCAGCGTGATTTAAGAGGGGTTGACTTCCACTCCCAGAATTTCCCAGCCAGTACAATTTAAGAGAGGTGGAGTTCCACCCCCATAATCCTTCAGCCAGAATGATTTAAGATGGGTGGTCTTCCACTGCCAGAATCCCCCATCCAGTGTGATTTAAGAGGGGTGGCCTTCCACTTCCAGAATCCCCCAGCCAGTGTGATTTAAGAGGGGTGGACTTTCATTTCCACAATCTCCAAGCCAGCGTGATTTAAGAGAGGTGGACTTCCACTCCCAGAATACCCCAGCCAGTGTGATTTAAGAGGGTGGACTTCCACAACCAGAATCCCCCAGGCAGTTTGATTTAAGATAGGTGGACTTCCACTCCCAGAATCCCCCAGACAGTGTGATTTAAGAGAGGTGGACTGCCACTCTGAAAAGCCCCAAGCCACTGTGATTTTAGTCGGGTGGACTCCCACGCCCAAATGCCCCAGCCACCATGATTTAAGACGTGGACTTCCACTTCCAGAATTTCCCAGCCAGCGTGATTTAAGAGGGGTTGACTTCCACTCCCAGAATTTCCCAGCCAGTACAATTTAAGAGAGGTGGAGTTCCACCCCCATAATCCTTCAGCCAGAATGATTTAAGATGGGTGGTCTTCCACTGCCAGAATCCCCCATCCAGTGTGATTTAAGAGGGGTGGCCTTCCACTTCCAGAATCCCCCAGCCAGTGTGATTTAAGAGGGGTGGACTTTCATTTCCACAATCTCCCAGCCAGCGTGATTTAAGAGGGGTGGACTTACACTCCCAGAATCCCCCAGCCAGTGTGATATAACCGCGGTGGACTTCCATTCTGAGAATTTCCCAGCCAGTGTGATTTAAGAAGTGGACTTCCAATCCCAGAATTTCCCAGCCAGTGTGATTTCAGAGGGGTGGACTTCCAATCCCAGAATCCACTAGCCAGCATGATTTATGGTGGGTGGACTTCCACACCCAGAATTTCCCAGACACCGTGATTTAAGAGGGGTCGACTTCCACTCCCAGAATCTCCCAGGCAGCGTCATTTAAGAGGGTTGAACTTCCCATTCCCAGAATCCCCCAGAAAGCATGATTTCAGAGGTTTGGACTTCCACTCCCAGAATACACTAGCCAGCGTGGTTTAAGGTGGGTGGACTTCCACTCCCAGAATTTCCGAGCCAGCGTGTTTTTAGAGGGGTGGACTTCCACTCCCAGAATCCACTAGATCCGTCCAAACTTCGAATTTTTCTTTCAACCCTTCTAATAGGTGTCTCCATGTAGTAATTGCCTATTTTACGGTGAAAGCCTCCTTTTGCCAAATAGCCTAGCTGCGTTCTGTGATTGTAAATTTCCGTGATGTATATGCACATGGCTGTAATTGTCCATCAATGTTATACTGTAAGAGGACAGCCCCCACAGCCACATCACTTGCATCAGCTTGTACTACAAAACTTTTAGTTGTATAAGGATGTTTTAAAATGGGTTCTTGAGCAAATAAAGCTTTCAGGTTGTCAAACGCTCGCTGACACTCCTGTGACCATACAATGGGTTGACTAGGTCTGGGTTTTGGTGCTTGATGTTTAGTTTTTAACAATTCTGTTAGTGGTAAAGCAATTTGCGCGAATTTAGGAATAAACTGCCGGTAAAAGTTCGCAAATCCTAAAAAACTTTATAATTGCTTTTGTGTTTTTGGCTCTTTCCAATCAACTATGCCTCTGACTTTATTGGCATCCATTTCTATTCCTTTATTGGATATTTTGTACCCCAAATAATCCAACGACATACAGTGAAACTCGCACTTCGAAAGTTTCACATATAATTTGGCATCAAGTAATTTTTTCAGAACTTTCCTCACTAAGGTCACATGTTCCTCCATTGTTTTGGTATAAATTAAAATATCATCTAAATATACTAGAACGCCATGATATAAATGTTCTTGTAATACTTCATTTATAAGTTTCATGAAGACAGCGGGTGCCCCTTGCAACCCAAATGGCGTAACTTTAAACTGTAAACTTCCAAGGGGGCAATTAAAAGTAGTTTTCCATTGTTCCCCCTCTCGTATTCAAACTCTATAATAGGCTTCTCGTAAGTCCAATTTCGTAAAATACCTGCCATTCGCTAACGTTGGTAACAAATTGTTGATCAGTGGTAAAGGATATACATTGTCTATACAAATGGCATTCAGCCTGCGGAAATCAACACAAAGACATAATCCACCATCTTTTTTCTCGCGCAATAAAACCGGGGCAGCTATATGTGATTTCCTGGGTTGAATAAATCCATGCGCCAAATTTTTATCTGTATATTTTCTCATTTCCTCCATCTCTTTTGGAGTCATGGCATACATTCATGGTTTTGGAACCTTTGCTCCAGGAATTAAATCAATTGCGCAGTTCTGTGTGGTGGTAATGTTTCACAGTCCTTTTCGCTAAACACATCTGCTAGATCTTTATATTCCTCTGGATAACGTAGTTCTTCAGAATCATCTATAGCTGTTACAACTTCCCTATTATTTACGTATGGAGGGGACATAGGGCCAACTGCAATTTGTAACTTCCTAAAACCGTCTTCCCACCATATAGTGGGCTTCCATTTGTCTAACCATACTAGACCTAAAATTAGTGCCTCCCTCATCTGTAGTACTACAATAAATCGTAAAGACTCCCAATGACTCCCTATCTCTAGTTTGATAGGGTTTGTCATTATTGTAGCAGGACTCCCACCTAATAACGAACCATCAACTTGTTCAAAACGCATCGGTTTGGGCAGTTCTTCCACTGCTAACTGTAATTCATCGACCACTTTTTTACTAATTAAACATCTAGTACATCCAGTGTCGATTAATGCTCTATACTGACCCCTCAATTTGCTTGTTAGATTTTCCAATACTACTGGTATAACAAATGGTCGCACAGGATTACTCCCCAAATCATCCTCATCTGGACTGTCATCTCCACTATCGTATAACCCTGAGACTACCTTGGGTAGTTGTTTGCCATCAGGTGTTTTCCTCTCGTCTATTTGTCATTACTTCCGTGTTCGTTTTTTGTGACACCCCTTGAGAACTTTCAGATGTAACTGTCCCTTGTTTCATACCACGGGGCATACCACCTGGTAAATTGCTACTTGTGGCGCTAGGAATGCGAGCCACCTGTTTTTTATTATCTAGTTCTATAGATGGACACTCCATTGCCCTATGTCCTAGACCTTGGCATCGGAAACACCTCATGGGCCCCATTCCCCTACCAATCCTTTTAGTCTCCTCCCCCACTTTACCCTGTGGTGCTACTGCTCCTATTGGTTGTCTTTTGGGCCCTCCAAACATAGGACGGAACTCCCTCAGTCCCACATCCAACTCCACAACTGTTTTATACCATTCCCCCAGTTTCTGGGGAACCCCCACTATAAAGACAAGCCTGCCTCAATCCTCTATCTAAACCAGATCTAAATTCTCTAATCAATAGTCTTTCTGGCCAGGTGTGCAACCTAGTTGCTAATTTCCAAAATTCTCTGACATATTCCACAGCAGGCCTCCCATCCTGCTTCAATGACATTAATGCTTCTTCATATTGATGTATCCTTGACCTATCTTCAAATTGAACTTTGAGTGCATTCAAAAACAAACCAACATCAATCAATTCCTTTGCATGCACACTATGCAACTCTGCAGCCCAATCGGCAGCATCACCTGTTAACACTGTAGTTATCGCAACTATAATAGACCATTGAGAAGGATAGCAATTTGAATATAATTCTAGATGGTTCACAATTTGGCTTAAAAATAATGCTAACCTATCAGGATTCCCATCAAAGGAAGTGTTTATAAGAGGAGGACCACCCCAAACCATTCTTTGGGGCCAATATCCAGACGTGCCTGATGGACCCCAGGAGTGGGGTCTATTGTTTGTCTATTCCCCATTTGTGCATCCCTAAATTCAACCCTGGAACCTGGGACTGGTTTAGAGGTTTTACTCCGAGTTCCTGATACTCCTACTACATCTGCTAATGATTCATTTACTTCCATAGAAAATGCTCCCTCCGACCTCCTCCTACTCATCTCCCTGCTATCTCTGGCACTTGAACTAAAGAAAGATGTGTCTTCCATTCTAGATCCCCTCCCTGGACTTTCCCAAACGGTCAGGGGAGTCATGAATGCTTAAGTCACCATACTTGACACAGAGCAGTTCCAACGTACTAGCATTTAAACTGGTCGTAGAAGTACTACATTCATCTTCATCAGCAATCTGTCGTTCTCTCCACTTCTCAAATGTCCCGGAGGTCAGTCTACCTCTCTCCATCCATCTCCCTCCATCCATTCATCTATCTATATCTCCACACAGCAATCTCTCTCTACATCCACCATCTATTTATCATCTACTATCTCTAAGAAAATAGAAATATCTATCTCCATCCATATATCCATCTACCTATTTCTACCTTTATCCATCCATCCTCTACCTATCTTTATCTCTCCATCCATCCATCCTCTGCCTATCTCTCCATCCATCTCTCTCCATCCATCCTCTACCTATCTGTATCTCTCTATCTCTCCATCCATCTCTCTACAGCCATCCATCTTATCTTTATCTCCATCCAGCAATCTCTCTCTACATCGATCTATTTATCATCTCCTCTCTAAGATGATAGAAGTATCTTTCTCCATCCATGTCCATCTACCTGTTTCTACCTCTATCCATCCTCTACCTATCTCTATATCTCAATCCATCCATCCATCTATCGTCTACCTATCTCTCCATCCCTCTCCATCCATTCATCATCTATCTCTATCTCCATCCAGCAATCTCTCTACATCCATCATCTATTTATCATCTACTATCTCTAAGATGATAGAAGTATCTATCTCTATCCATATGTCCATCTACCTATTTCTACCTTTATCCATCCACCCATCCTCTACATATCTCTCCATCCATCCATCATCTCTATCTCCACCCATCTCTCTCCATCCATCATCTATCTCTAAGAAAGAAGTATCTCTCATCCATATGTCCATCTACCTATTTCTACCTCTATCCATCCATCCATCCTCTATCTCAATCTCTATCTCTCCATCCATCTCTGTACATCCATTCATCACCTATCTATATCTCCACACAGCAATCTCTCTCTACATCCATCATCTATTTATCATCTATCTCTAAGAAAGAAGTATCTCTTATCCATATGTCCATCTACCTATTTCTACCTCTATCCATCCATCCTCTATCTATCTCTATCTCCCCAAACATCTATCCATCCATCCCCTATCACTATCTATCCATCCATCCATCCTCTACTTATCTCTCCATGTCTCTCCATCCATTCATCATCTATCTCTATCTCCATCCAGCAACCTCTCTCTACATCCATCTATTTATCATCTACTATCTCTAAGTAGAAGTATCTATCTCCATCCATACGTCCATCTACCTATTTCTACATCTATCTATCCATCCATCCTCTACCTATCTCTGTCCATCTACCTATTTCTCCATCTATCTATCCATCCATCCTCTACCCATCTCTTCATCCATCTCTCTCCATCCATTCATCATCTCTCTCTCCATCCATTCATCCATCCTCTATCTATCTCTCCATCCATCTCTCTCCATCCATCCATCATCTATCTACACCAGGGGTCCCCAACCACCGGGCCGCGGACCGGTACCGGTCCGTGGATCACTCTGTACCGGGCCGCAAATAAAATAAAATAAAATAAAATGGCGGCTTTCTTCACCTTCGGTGAATGCTGCTGGGATCAGGGATCAAGGACACAAATGAAAGAAGGGGAGGGAGGAAGCAAGCAAAGCCTGTCCTGCTCTCTGGCTCAGCGGCTTCGGTTTCCTCCCGCCTCGTTCCTCTCTCAGTCGCTCTCTCGCTCCTCCACCAGCCCAGGAAGAAACTGCTTCAAAGGAGCCGGCAGGGTGGCTTTTCCTGTCGGCGCAGCTTCCCCGATGCGCCCGTTCACCCCCACCCCGCCGCCAATCAATCCAGGTTCAATCAGTGCTCCGTTCTGCCTGCCTGCCTGCCTTCGTTTCTGGTAGTTTCGGAGCAGCTTCGGCTGAGAATAATAACTATTCGCCTCTTTTACTCAGCCGAAGCTGCTCCGAAACTACCAGAAACCAAGGCAGGCAGGCAGGCAGGCAGAACGGAGCACTGGATTGAACTGCTGGCGGCGGGCGGGGTGAACGGACGCTCGGAGGAGCTGTGCTCGAAACCACCAGAAACGAAGGCAGGCAGGCAGAACGGAGCACTGGATTGAACCGTGGGCGGTGGGGTGGGGGTGAACGGGTGCTTCACAAGAGCTGCGCCGACAGGAAAAGCCACCCTGCAGGCTTCTTTGAAGCAGTTTCTTCCTGGGCTGGTGGAGGAGCGAGAGAGCGACTGAGAGAGGAACGAGGCAGACACCTGAGGGATGAGGCTGAGGGAGGGAGGGAGACACCTGAGGGATGGGGCTGATGAAGGCAAGGCCGAGAGGCGAGGCTTCTCAGCCATCCTGCAGGGACTATCTGTCGCTCAGGGTTGCAATGAGGAGGCATTGGCGTTCCCTGAACTTGGTGGTTTGCTGGCAGACGTTTTATTACCCGACTAGGTAACAACATCAGGTGTTACCTGGTCAGATAATGAAACGTCTGCAAGCAAACCACCAAACTCAGACTCCCGGTCCTTGGAAAAGTGTTTCTGCGTGAAACTGGTCCCTGGGACAAAAAGGTTGGGGACCACTGATCTACACTGCTCAAAAAAATAAAGGGAACACAAAAATAACACATCCTAGATCTGAATGAATGAAATATTCTTATTAAATACTTTGTTCATTACATAGTTGAATGTGCCGACAACAAAATCACACAAAAATTATCAATGGAAATCAAATTTACCAACCCATGGAGGTCTGGATTTGGAGTTACACTCAAAATTAAAGTGGAAAAAAACACTACAGGCTGATCCAACTTTGATGTAATGTCCTTAAAACAAGTCAAAATGAGGCTCAGTGGTGTGTGTGTGGCCTCCACGTGCCTGTATGACCTCCCTACAATGCCTGGGCATGTTCCTGATGAGATGGCAGATAGTCTCCTGAGGGATCTCATCCCACACCTGGACTAAAGCATCTGCCAACTCCCAGACAGTCTGTGGTGCAACGTGGCGTTGGTGGATGGAGTGAGACATGATGTTCCAGATGTGCTCAATTGGATTCAAGTCTGGGGAATGGGCGGGCCAGTCCATAGCATCAATGCCTTCGTCTTGCAGGAACTGCTGACACACTCCAGCCACATGAGGTCTAGCATTGTCATGCATTAGGAGGAACCCAGGGCCAACTGCACCAGCATATGGTCTCACAAGGGGTCTGAGGATCTCATCTCAGTACCTAATGGCAGTCAGGCTACCTCTGGCAAGCACATGGAGGGCTGTACGCCCCCCTAAAGAAATGCCACCCCACACCATTACTGACCCACTGTCAAACCGGTCATGCTGGAGGATGTTGCAGGCAGCAGAACGTTCTCCATGGCGTCTCCAGACCCTGTCACATTTGTCACATGTGCTCAGTGTGAACCTGCTTTCATCTGTGAAGAGCACAGGGCGCCAGTGGCGAATTTGCCAATCTTGGTGTTCTCTGGCAAATGCCAAACGTCCTGCACGGTGTTGGGCTGTAAGCACAACCCCCACCTGTGGACGTCAGGCCCTCAGAGTCTGTTTCTGACCGTTTGAGCAGCCACATGCACATTTGTGGCCCGCTGGAGGTCATTTTGCAGGGCTGTGGCAGTGCTCCTCCTGTCCCTCCTTGCACAAAGGTGGAGGTAGCGGTCCTGATGCTGGGTTGTTGCCCTCCTACAGCCTCCTCCACATCTCCCGATGTACTGGCCTGTCTCCTGGTAGCGTCTCCATGCTCTGGACACTACACTGACAGACACAGCAAACCTTGCCACAGCTCGCATTGATGTGCCATCCTGGATGAGCTGCACTACCTGAGACACTTGCGTGGGTTGTAGACTCCGTCTCATACCACTAGAGTGACAGCACCGCCAGCATTCAAAAGTGACCAAACCATCAGCCAGAAAGCATAGGAACTGAGAAGTGGTCTGTGGTCACCACCTGCAGAACCACTCCTTTATTGGGGATGTCTTGCTAACTGCCTATGCTTTCCACCTCTTGTCTATTCCATTTGCACAACAGCATGTGAAAGTGATTGTCAATCAATGTTGCTACCTAAGTGGACAGTTTGATTTCACAGAAGTGTGATTGACTTGGAGTTACATTGTGTTGTTTAAGTGTTCCCTTTATTTTTTTGAGCAGTGTATATCTCCATACAGCAATCTCTCTCTACATACATCTATTTATCATCTACTATCTCTAAGATGAAAGAAGTATCTATCTCTATCCATATGTCCCTCTACCTATTTTTACCTCTGCCCGGGCGATTCCCCAAAAAATCGGAATTCGATTTTAATCGAATATAATGTCTGCTATCTCTATCCATCCATCATCCATCTATTCTCTACCTATCTCTCCATCCATCTCCCTCCATCCATTCATCATCTATCTATATCTCCATCCAGCAATCGCTCTCCATCCATCATCTATTTATCATCTATCTCTAAGAAAGAAGTCTCTCATCCATATGTCCATCTACCTATTTCTACCTTTATCAATCCATCCTCTACCTCAATCTCTCCATCCATCCATCGGCTACCTATCTCTCCATCCATCTCCCTCCATTCATTCATGTATATCTCCATCCATCTCTCCATCCATCCATCTATTTATCATCTACTATCTCTTAGAAGTATCTATCTCCATCCATTTGTCCATCTACCTATCTCTACCTCTTTCTCCATCCATCCTCTATCCATCTGTCCAGCTGTCTACCTATCTCTCTCTACATCTATCCACCTGTATCTACCTCTATAGCTATCTACCTACCTATCATCTCAACCCCAAGCTGCAAATAATATTCCCCTTTATTGATAATGGAGCTTTACATTCCTTCAGTGTTGTAAGTGGCCTAGAGTTGTCAGCAATGTGTAAGTTATATAAAATTGCTTAATACTGTATAAATATAAATAAATCATAAATAATAGGTTCAGTTACAGGAAGTGCCTCAGCGGGGGCATATTTGCGAGGGGTGGGTTTGTCAGCCTGACTCTGAGGCCACCCCATGAGAGATGCAAACACCTCCTCTTCTAAAGGATCTAGGTCTGTTCAATCCCCCCGCTTGAAATGAGTGGGCAGAGTGGATAGGAGCAGCTTGTCCTCTTTCCCAAAAAGGGATTTATTTATTTTTTAAAAAATGATCTTGGTGGGTTTTCCAAGGAAGTGAAGAGGCAAACAAGATGCTTTATATCTCTGCCACGTTCAAAATCAGTCTCCCGCCCACTCTAAGGCCACGGAGGGTGGCACGCCCAACGTCGATGACGATCCCTTCACCCTTTGGGGGCCTTTGTTGTAGACTGTTGGCGCCGGCCCCTCCAAAAACTGAATCAGAGGAGATGGAGGAGACGAAGTGGGAGAATCAGAGGAGGCGGAGTGAGAGTCAGCATCAGGGCAACCTGGGAGCTCCAAGGGGGGAGAGGGAATAGAACTGGCAGAGAGAGAGAGAGAGGCGGAGCCTGAGCCGTCCATCAGCCCTCCGATGGAGAGTCAACAGCCCCCAAGTCTGGAGGTGGCTGATGCAGAAGAGGAGGAACAGCTGGGTCCAGTGCCTGACGTGCAGAAGGCAGAGGAGAGGAGAGCAGTGGAAATCTATGGGCCGGTCCTCGGGACAGAAGAGCCACTGCGAAGCCCCACTCTAGCTCTATTTATCTTCTGGACTTATTAGCCTGGGAGAGAAACTTTTTGCCGGGGCTGCTGGCATTCCTAAAAAATGAATCTTTTGAGTTCATGTCAGAGGGTTTGCCATGTTTGGGGAGCTGGGTCAGAAGATTTTTTTTTTTTCAACTTTTGCAATGTTAGGACCAGTTTCCACCCCCTCTCTTCTTTTTGGCCCACGCAGGTCTTTACCAATGTTCAAAGTGACGGTGATGATGTTCAGCGACATGGAGTCGGTGATGCTGCTGAAGGACGACGTCTGGAAGACAGAAAGAGAGGGATAGATGCAGGACAAGACCATCTGCATCCCCCCAAAAAACTACCCAGTTTCCCTGAAAATATGACCTACCCTGAAAGTAAGTCCTAGCTTTTTTTACACATGCACCCAATATAAGCCCTACCCTCAAAATAAGCCCTAATGAAGATTCCCACCCACTCAAATGAATACCCAAACAGGATGTTTACGAAGCACTAAGAAATGTAGCCTGTTTCCCTGAAAATACAACCTACCCTGAAAGTAAATCCTAGCTTGACTTTTTTTTTTACACATGCACCCAATATAAGCCCTACCCTCAAAATAAGCCCTAATGAAGATTCCCACCCTCGAATGGATACCCAGACAACAGGACGTTTATGAAGCACAAAAATGTAGCCTGTTTCCTGAAAATACAACCTACCCTGAAAGTAAGTCCTAGCTTGATTTTTTACACATGCTCCCAATATAAGCCCTACCCCCAAAATAAGCCCTAATTAAGATTCCCACCCACTCCAGAGTGCATGGGTAAAAATTAAACTAGGGTGGGGATGCGGGGTGGAGCTGCCCTACTACTTACTGTTGGACAGGTGTGGCCAGGCCTTGCACCCCGACACCTGCCTTGCCAGCCCATTTCTTCTACAGCTGCCAAGGCTTTCTTGAAGGCCTCTGGAGCTGATACTAAAGCTCCGGATCGATCCAGAGTTATCGGCTGCAGAGGCCTTCCAGAAAGCCTTGCCAGGCGCAGGAGGACGACTTCCGGAAGGCAGACGGTGACGACGCGCGCAAGTGAGGTTAGTCTGTGGACATCCCCTGAAAATAAGACCTGGTGCCTTGTTTTGATGGCAAACAAAATATAAGACAGGGTCTTATTTAAGGGGGAACTTGGTACCATCCTGGCCCTTTGGCTGCCTGATGAGAAGAGGCCCTCTAGATCCCAGATACTGAGACCTGGCTCTTTGACCCCTACCCGTTCAAGATGCGGTGGGTGCTGCTTCCTCCTCCAACAGTGGCATTTGAGAAGGCACGAGGCGCTGCTCTGCACCGTGGAACTGCTAAACCTGCCAAGGGAAAATGGGCAAAGGGCTCACAGGAGCGAAGGGCACGAGGAGGCCCCCGTCTGGGAAAGGGCACCACCCAGCGATGCCTTTCCGCAACCACCACCCTACGCCACTGCAAGTGGACCTTGGCTTACGACGGCAATGGAGCCCTACATTTCTGCCGCCGAGTGAGACCACCGAAGCCAGTTTTGCCCCCATTTGAATGGCCTTTCTGGCCACGCCAGCGAGTCACACGGTCGTTGAGGGAATGTGGCTTCCCCAGGGATTTGTCACGCGAGCCCTCGGATGCTGCGACCGTCGTAAATACTGAGTCGGTTGCCGAATGGCCCGAATTTGGATCACGTGAATAACTGCGACAGTCCTAAGTCCTAAGGTACTTTTTCAAACTGTCATTAAACGAATGGTTCTAAACTAAGGACGGCCCGTGAAAAGCTATACGCAAAACACTATCAAGATCCAAATAACTCAGCCCTAACTAAAAGTTGGGGGGAGTAGGATGAGCAGAGTGGTGGTTGAATCTGTTATTAATCTATCAACCTGTCAAGAAGGACTAGGGGGGACACATGATAGCAGTCTTCCAATATTTGAGGGTTGCCCCAAAGAAGAGGAAGCGGTCAAGCTATTCTCCAAAGCACAGAAGGCAGGACAAGGAGCAAATAAGGAGAACTAAGGAAAAACTACCTAACAGTGGGGACAATTAACCAGTGGCACTACTTGCCACCAGAAGTTGTGGGTGCTCCAACAGTGGAGCTTTTAAATAAGAGATTTGTCTAGGATGGTATAAGGCAAGGGTAAGCAACCCTCGGCTCTAGAGCCGCATGTAGGTCTTTCCTTCTGCTGCAGCTCCCTGTTGCTGGTCTGCTCCACAATTTTGGTTAGGACAGGTAAAGGAAAAAGGATGCCACACTTGGAGACTCTATGGTTGGGGGAATTGCCATGGAGTTTGGTCAGCTCCAGAATTGAAAGGGGTGGGGGGCTTCCGGCTAGGGCCTTTGTGACTCTGAGTGTTTAAGGTTGCCGAGCCTTGGTGTAGGGACTCCTGCTTTGAGCTAGGGGTTGGACTAGAACAGTGGTCGCCAACTGGTGGGCTGGGTCCCCCCTAAAAAGCAATTAATCCAGGCTGCGTGGGAACACAAGGCTTGCGTCGCTTGCATTGTGAAAAACACGAGGTAGTGAGCGGAGGGGGGAAAGGGCGGACACGAGGCCATGCACCTGGCCTGGCCACTGGGCTGTTTCTCTCCGCTTCTTTCTTCTTCTGCTTTTGGCTAAACGCAACGAAAGAAGCCAAAGTCTTTCTTTCTCTCCCCCAAACTCCACCAGAAATGAGTCTTTGGGACCCTGCAAGGTCTCCTGCTCCAAGAGGCTGCGCCAGTACAAGTCCCACAGAGACTCCTTTCTGGAGGAGTTTGGGGGAGAGAAAGACTTCTGCTGCTTTCCTTGCATGAAGCCAAAAGTCTCTTTCTCCCCTCTCCCTGAGAACGGAGCTGGAGACGGTATCCTGTCATCCCAAATAAAGAATGATCAATCAGTAGGAAAACAGGGTGGGTAATTTTCCTGCGGACTTTTTTGGGGATTTTCTCAGGGTCTCTGGTCCGTGGGATTTAAAATTATGAGTTCCCGGAGGTCCAAAAGGTTGGCGACCCCTGGGCTAGAAGACCTCCAAGGTCCCTTCCAACTCTGATGTTCTGTTTTAACCACTCTCCCCCCCAATGTGAAATCTGAAGGCTCTCGTGAAAGGTCAGCAGGGTGGAGCCCCCCTCACATGGCGGGGGGGAGATGTTCCAAAGGGAAGGAGCAACAGCAGAGAGAACGTCCTTCTCCTGGAGCCCACCAGCCAGAATACCCTGCCCGATGGGGCACTTGGCATGGCTCCTATGCCTGTTGTGGTTCGCTTGCAGCCAGTACAGACGGCAGCAGAATCGGACAGTGGGGAAGAAAGGGGATCAGTCCAGGAGTCTGGCGAGGACTCGGATGAGGGTCCTGCATCCGATGCAGAGATGGGGCCAGGACCATCTGGGAGTGGGGTGCTGACTCAGGAGCCTCTGGAGTCTGGCAGCAGCAAGGCCAAGGAACAAGGGGAGCCTGTTCCCAGTGCGCGTGTGTGCAGAGCTGCCAGAAGGTGAGCGCAGCTGAGGCAAAAGGGGTGACTCGGGAGTAAGGCTGGGAAGCGATTACCCCTCCCATAAGGGATAAAAGTCAGGCCAAGGTGATGAAACCTTTGCAGGAAGCAAAGTCATTCGTTCGGTTCTCGAAACTTGGTCATTTTTTTCTAGTTCATTGGACACTTCTCTTATTGGCAGCACTTCACAGGAAAGGTGGTTGCTTATCTTGACGGACTATTTGAGATTAATTCCAGCTGCAAATGAAAACAATTCCCAGGATTGCAATAAAATAGAACTTGTTTTTAAAATAAGCGTGTGCGTAATTATGGTCTAGGAAGCCTGGGTCAGAACAGTACTGGCATGGGGGGAGGGGGGCCCAATCCCAGTGGGAAGACAACAGAGCCAAGGTACGGAACAAAGCTTCCTGGACTCCCGTGCATCTATCCACCCCAGAGCCCAGAAGATTTGGAAGGAAATCAAGAATTTGCAAATGTTTTCAGCCGTTCCCACCTGCTTTCCGGCGCTCACCGGCTCATCATCATCATCCGAGTCACAGAGGCTGGTGGTCTCCAGCTCGCTGGTGAGCAGCGTGGAGGAGCTCTTGTAGCTGGCCAGGTGGCGCTTCAGCCGGGATTGCCCGTTGATCCAGTGCCCGAGTCGGAAGGGGAGGAGGGCGTCAGAGCAATCCGCCCCGCTGGGACTGGGCCTCCCCACCTGCCCTCCCCCAAGGAAAGGGCCGGAAGATTTCGGAGAGGGGTGGTTTACCTCCGTGCTTCGTGGTCTCCTGGCGCCGTGGCCGCTCTCTCCGCAGCGACACGATGGACTCGGTTTCGTGGTCCAAGTTCTCGCAGCTGCCTGAGAGGTTTGGGCTGCGGAGGAAACCTGTTGGGTATAGGGGTGAAGGGGCTGGAGTGGAAACTGGGAGATGGTGAGTTGTAGTCCCACCTCAGGCATGAATGCTGGCTGGGTGACTTTGGGCCAATCACCAGTTCTAGTTCCCCAAAAAACCCAGCTGTTTTTTGGGGGGGAGAAAATAGAAGAAGCAGCATTAAATATATTTGCCACACCTTGAGTTCCTTATAAAGCAATACATGGAGGATAAAAATCTAACAATAAATAAAAGCAACAAAAACTAAAGTACTTCTGAAGAAAGTTAGCTCAGATTTTCCTTGTTAGCCGCCCCCCCCAAAAAATTACACCACCCCTGAACTTAACAGCTGTCCTAGGCTGGGTTAGTCCCCCTTTTTAACCCCACCATGAAGAAACACACAAACACACCAGCCATTCCTACTCACTGGAAGGAAGGAGGGCGGGATTTGCCGATGCCGCTGGACTTTTCTACTGGCAACGGAGGAGGAGGTGGAGGAGAAGGCTCCGGACAGACCTCGCCTAGAGCGGGAGGAGCGGGCGGTGGCGGCTCGGATGGGAGGACCTCCGAAGACACCAGCTGGGTGGGGGAAAGGGGAGGGGGGAGAGAGAGAGGTGGGGTGGTGAAGGTTTCCCTCTGGCCCTTCCCCTCCCTTCCCTCCTGCTGGATCAGGCTGTCTCCCCTCTCCATTTAAGTCAGCTCAGAATAGATAAGACCGCCCCCCATATCCCAGACTTCGAGGGCCCAGAAGGCTCCGCTGCAGAGTACCCCGAGACCCTCATACCCGGCAGGGAGGGCAAGGGGCTGGCGTACCCAGGAGACAACTCTTCCATTGAAGCAGGGCAGGAGAGCGCTGTCCTTGGTGATCTCCTCCTTCACCACCCTGCAAAGAAAGGGAATTTTGGGGGGGAGGGGGGAGAGAAAGAAAAGGATACTGCTGGGGTTCCTCAAGATCCAGAAGACGGGCTTCATGGGGGCTCTCGCCAGCCTAATGTGCTGGGGAGGGGTTTTTCCATAGCCCCCAAAACTTCGCATGATCCCCCTATTTCTAGAGAGGCATAAAAGAGGATCTTGTTCCCTCTTTCCCATGAGGGTCCCTTCGAAGGTCCAGAAGATGGGCCCTGGGGTGGGGGAGGCTTTAACCTCTCCGTCCTCTCCTTGGGGAGGGATGCATGGGCTCCCAACCCCTGAGGAGTCCAGAGAGACCGAAAAAGAGGGCCTCATGCCCACCCCCATCTCCAACTGGGGTCTCCTCGAGGTCCAGAAAACAGGCCCATGGGGAGGAGCTCTTGCGTGGGGGGCGGGATGGTGCATGGGTTCCATGGCTGCTCCGGGGCGTCTATTTCCCCCTCCCCACTTCGTAAAGCAGGGCCTCCCCCCCACAATGGAAAGCCGGGCCTCCGGGTTCCCCTCGAGGTCCAAAAGACGGGCCCGCGGGCGAGGGAGGGGCGGGGCCAGCCGAAGTCCTGGTCCATGCTCTTGAAGAAGTACTTGGCGCCGGGCCCGGCTAGGGCCGCCTTGACGTGGCCGAGGGTGAGGCGCTCGGCCGGCACGGCGATCTCGACCAGGTAGGGCGTCTCCTCCTCGTCCAGGTGGTAGATCACCTTCGTCTCGGCCGCCCGGGGGGCCCCGCCCGCCGTCGCCATGGCGACTCCGGAAGGGGGCGGCCCGCGGGGAAGGGGCAGGAACCTCTCGGGTCTCGCGGCGGCGGAGAAAGGGCGGCAGCCCGCCTCCCTTTCCTCCCTCCCTCCCGTGCGCCAGACGTCATCACGCAAGGCCACGCCCTTCCCCCGAGCGGCGCACGAGAACGCTTTCGCTCCCTCCCGGCGCGCATGCGTCACCGCGCACGACTCCGCCCAACGGAGCGGCGCGCCACCACCCTCTCTTCGGAGCGCATGCGTCATATTCGCCGCCGAGAGGAGCGCTTTCTAGCGCGCGTGCGTCACGTTCAGAACCCCGCCTCCCGGGAATCATCCTGCCGCCCTCCCTCTTTCCCCCACCCCCTCTAGCGCGCATGCTTCATAGGCGTGCCGCTTTCGCCTTTCCCTCGTTGCAGGGCGCATGCTTCACAAGCAACACTCCGCCCCGGAGAATCGTCTTATCTCCAATTACACGACTCAGCCCTCCCCTCCGTCTCACCCTCTGGCGCACATGCGCTCAGGCAGCGCTCCGCCCCGGAGAGTCGCCCCACAGCTATCTCTCGGTGCGCATGCGTCAAATATCCGACTTCGCCCCCTCAAGGCATCCATTTGCCCTAACTCCGACGCAAATGAATCACACCGCCTTTTTCTTTACCGCGCATGCGTCACACGCAGTCCATTTCCCCCTCCCTCCAAAATCATCTCACCGCCCGCTACGTCATCACGCAAGACCATGTCCCCGATGGCCGTCCAACCGCCCTCTCTCGCTCTTGCAGGGTCACGTGGCCCAGTCAGTGGTGAGCGGGAGACGCCGCCGGAAGTGGCTGCCTTCTTCCGCGTCACTTGGGCAGAAGCCTGCGCACCATGCCGTTCCAGGGCGCTTGCGCGACCGGAAGTAACACTCCCATGCCAGGGCAGTCTACTTGCTTATTCTCCATCCCCCATCCCCCCCAATCAATAAAAGCCGAAGCCGCTGTAGAAACTGTGAAAAGGTTTATATCTCTTTATTTACAGTCGAAAACTGCCATGTGCACCTCTGCAAATATTAAAACAAAAAAGGGGGGTTACCCCCTTTGGCCTTCTCAGATCCCCCCCCAACACAAAAAAAAAATCAACCGAGGTTTCAAACCTGAGTCCACAAAAAAAAAATCAGGAGCACAAACGGGGGGTGTTTTAAAACCTTCCCACCCAAGAAACCTACCTGGGTGCGTGTAAAGAAACCAGGAAAAGGAACGGAAAAACAAACGAACTCTTTTTGTCTTCTATTTACAAAGAAGAAGGTGGTGGAGCAGGACAAGCAGAAGAGGAGGATTCAAAAGGAAACCAAAAGACTCCATATGTTACACCTTCCCCCTCTCCCCTGGAGGCCCAAGAGTGGACAGAGGACCCTCCCGCCCACCCGAGCCCCCTGAGCAGGAGAGAGGGCTGGGCTGGGGTTTAAGGCCAGGAGGGCCCACTGCAGCCTAGCCAGGATCAACCAAGCGCTGGATTCATTGCTGTTGCCACTTCCACTGGACCACCGCGTTCCCCCCGCGTGTTCAAAGGGGATCCCAATCCAGAGCAGCCCCCTCTTTTTCTCTCTGCTCCCTGTCCAGAGTCTGGTTTTTATTTGTTTTCCCCTCCTCTGTGGGACGAAAGCCCAACCGAGAGCTGCAGGTCACCCCCACTCCTGTGCTAGGGCTCCCCCGCCTGCCCGCGACACCAGGGGGCCGTTGCGCTGAGTACCGTGGGGAACTGAGGGCTGGCAGCACCTGCTTCCGCGAGCTTTCTTTGCATTTCTGGCAAAGAAAATGTCAGGGACATTGGTCTTCTTGATCTTGGCGCAGGAGAGGTGGATCCAGGTGCCGCACTGGTTGCATTCGATCATGGGCCGCCCAGCGAAGGGCTTCTGGCAGTAGCAGGTGATGAGGTCCCACGAGTCGTCGCCTGGAGAAGAAGCAAAAAAGGGGACATTGAAAAAGGCAGCCTCCCCCCCAGAAGAATTACAGAGGAACGATTGAGTCCGTCATCTGCACCTCTATCGCTGTCTGGTTTCGTTCTGCAACCCAACAGGACAGACACAGACTCCAGAGAGTAATTAGGACTGCAGGAAAAATAATGGCTACCAACCTGCCTTCCATCGAGGACCTGTATACTGCACGAGTCAAAAAGAGGGCTGTGAAAATATTTACAGACCCCTTACATCCCGGACATAAACTGTTTCAACTCTTACCCTCAAAACGACAGTGTAGGGCACTGCACACCAGAACTAGACACAAGCACAGTTTTTTCAAAAACGCCGTCACTCTGCTAAACAAATAATTCCCTCAACACTTGTCAATCTATTTACTAAGTCTGCATTACTATTACTATTAATCCTCCCATCCTTCCTTTCACCCATCTCCTCCCACTTGGGACTGTATTTGTTGTGGCTCGGAGGTTTGAGCCTGCTTTGTCAGAGGTCGAGGACTTGGTAAATGGGGAAGAGGAGGATTTGGCTCTGAGGTTTGAGCCTGCTTTGTTAGAGGATTTGGAATTGCCTTCCTCCCCAGGGCTTTCCTCCTCGGCAGGATCTTCCCCCGATTGTGCCTCAGGTGTCAGCAGATAATCAGGAGAATGTATCAGAACCTCTGACTGAGGATCAAGCCGAGGAATGCTGGCTTGATGCGAGGCAACACGGTGCAAGCAAAAGTGTAAGTTGCAACGTAAAAGGAAAGGACGAATTAGAGACTGAGCTGAGGGACTGACATGCCCCAGAAAATAAAAGTGGGTGTGTTTGCTCTGAGAGTTTGTTCTGGACGTGTTAATTTGTGAGAGCAGCTCCGATGGATTCTGTGTGTGTGGCGATAGCCTGTGATTTATGTTCTTGCTTTATTATCGGACTTGGCAGACAGCTTGTGTGGGACTGCCAAGAACTTGCCTGGCCAAAGGAATTTAACCCTGTCATTACTGGTCTTGTCTGCTTGTGTATATTCCTTTGGAAACTTGGACTTCTCACTTCGTTGGCACAGGTGAGACATAACATGTATTACTGTAACTTTGTCGCTTGTATCCTTACAATTTATATTGACAGTTTCCTGGTATGATTTGATTGCTTATTGTACTCTATGACTATTATTAAGTGTTGGACCTGATGATTCGGGACTCTTGAATGTATCTTTTCTTTTATGTATACTGAGAGTATTTGGACCAAAGACAAATTCCTTGTTTGGCCAATAAAGAGTTCTATTCTATTCTGTTCTGTTCTGTTCTATTTTTCTATTCTATTCTTTTTTCTATTCTAATTTCCATTCTATTCTTACTTCCATTCTCTTCTCGTTTCTGTTCTCTTCTATTATTTTCTATTCTTATTTCTATTCTATTTCATTCTTTATTCTATTCCATTCTTTCATTCCATTATTCTCTTCTCTTCTCTTCCCTTCCCATTTTTATTCTATTTTTATTTCTGTTCTTATTCTATTCTAATTCTAATTCTATGAAGCACAGAGACATTTCAGAAAATGTGTTATCTGCCTGGGCAACCTGCGCTCAGGGACTGGACTGCCATTTTTGTGAAAATGGTATTTCAAAGAATTGTTATTTGCTCAGAATTGGAAAAGTGATAAGATACTAAGAGAGGGAAAAGTAATCGAGAAAATATTTCAGTGTGCAGTGTCAAGCCCGAAATTGACCTATGCGTAGCCCTTTTATTTAGCCTTTTTATATATTCCTTTTCTTTCTTTCTCTTTGCTGGTTATGGGGTGGGGGGAAGGGTTTTGGGCTTGCCACATTCCTTAGGTGGGAGGAGTGGAGATAGAGTTGTTTAGGCTAGGTGGTTCTCCTTTCCGTGGGAATGAAAGCTGACCCTGCTGAGACTTGGAGGTGGAGATGGATGACATCAGGCAACGTTGATTTACTTCTATTGGGGAATGTGACTTTTGGGGGGCTGTTTCTAACTTCCAATATTATGTGGTATAATTGCGGGTTTGTGTCAGATCTGGAATTACAACAGACTTGCCAAGTTGATGCTTCCCTAAATAAAATAAATTTGCTTTGGAAGATGGGACTTTACTCTTTTCTTTTTGAAATGGATGTCATCGCTTGGAAACCTGACACAGAGATGAATAGGTTAACTTTGGTAACTAAAGAAAAAGAAGAAATGGAATATTATATATGGTATGGGACTTATTTTTATCAATGGTTGGGAAGTAAAACAAATTAAAATGGAGTAGATGAATATATAAATAAGATTGTTAAAAAAATATACTAAACAGTTATAAGAAAATGGGATTATTGTTATATTGATAAGTATTAATTCTAATGGTTAGCACAAGACATAGGTACCCAGTCGACACACGGTTTGAAATGAAAGATGGAATTATTGTAAATATAAAATAAAATAAAAATTCATTTAAGAAATGGCAAAGGGCAACCCTAGAAGACCTCAGATAACAGATAATCAGAGTCACGTGATCAAAATTGAGAGGCTTGGCAACTGGCATGTACTTATGGCTGTTGCAGTGTGATTCCCCTTTTGCGACCTTCTGACAAGTGAAGTCAGATTCACTTAAAAACAGTGTCGGTGATTTAACAACTGTGGTCATTCGTCGAACGACTGTGGCAAGAAAGGTTGTAAAATGGGGCAAAATTCCCCTAACGATTAGTCTTGCTTAGTAAACAGAAATGGTGGTCGTAAGGAAGATGACGGCCTGCGGTCCTGAAAATTCAACAGCAGGACATGAAACGGTCTACTTAATGGCTTTTGGTCCTTAAGTTTTAAGTCTCTCCAAGTTTCAAAACAGATACGTGGAAGCTGTTTCAAGAAGAGGCTGGACTGCCATTTGTCAGAAATATGGTGTAGGGTCTCCTGCTTGGGTGGGGGCGGGGGGGTTTGGACTAGATGACCTACAAGGTCCCTTCCAACTCTGTTAATATATTAATGATGGATCTCATTGATGGAGGTTGTGGGAGCTTCATCCCTGGAGGCTTTCAAGAAGAGACTGGACTGTCCATCTGTCAGAAATGGTGTAGTAGGGTCTCCTGCTTGGGTGGGGGGAGGGTTGGATTAGATGACCTATAAGGTCCCTTCCCAACTCTGTGAATCTAGCCTAAAGGGGGTTTGTTTGCACAATTTGCAAACCCAAAGTTGCATATCTAGGCTAAGATCCTTTTAATCAGGATCAGTCCTCATTCACGGAGAATCGAACCCAAGTTTCTGGACCAGCAACATGTATCTTTGCAAACTCTGTGACCATTAGGCAGTGCAGACCTGGGGGAAACGTTGATCCAGTCAAAAACATGGGAGGGTTATCGCACAGGTGTGGCCCCCATCACTTGGGACTTTCAAGAAGAGGCTGGACTGCCATTTGTCAGAAATGGTGCAATAGGGTCTCCTGCCTGGGTGGGGGGTTGGAGTAGATGACCTCCAAGGTCCCTTCGAACCCTGTTAACCTGTTATAATCTGTTAATGATGGATCTTGTTGATGGAGGATATGGGAGCTTCATCCCTGGAGGCTTTCAAGAAGAGACTGGACTGCCTTCTGTCAGAAATGGGGTAGGGTCTCCCGCTTGGGAGGAGGGGGGTTGGACTGGATGACCTATAAGGTCCCTTCCAACTCTGGCATTCTATATTCAATGGAACAGAAGTTGCCTTCAGAAGTTGTGGGAGCTTCATCCCTGGAGGCTTTCAAGAAGAGATTGGACTGCCATTTGTCAGAAATGGTGCAAGGTCTCCTGCTTGGGCAGGGGGTTTGGACTAGATGACCTACAAGCTCCCTTCCGACCCTGGTAATCTGTACATGCACTGAAGATGCCAAAGAGGAGGTGTCGGATTGAACACCTTATTCCTGTCTGAGGGTTCAACAAAGTACACATCTACACAATTTTGGAAGGATTATGTTGAGAGATAGGCGGGTGGTAAGGAACTGACATGGAATTGGGCCATAATTGATTCAAAACCTCCCACAAATCTGACAAGAATAGTCAGAAAAATCACTGTAAGCCACCCAGAGGGGCTTGATACTCTGAAAGAATATATAAATTTTTAACAATTAAGTAAATAAATGTTGTTCAGATCTTGGAAGGGGCAAGGTAGAGGTGAGGAAACATGGCCCCTTCGTGACTTGTGGACTTCCAACTCCCAGAATTCCTGAGCCAGCCAACATGGGAGTTGTAGATCCACAAGATCTACCTTTGAGGGATAAGGGAACCAAAATTTAAAGAAAAAAAAAAGACTCAAAAAATTCAAAATATCGCAGCATTAGGCATGTGGATCTGGAATAGGCTTCCAGGCAGGAAACAAGACTTGGCTACTCCCTAATGGGGGATTGTTCAACCTGGGGTCCCTTTTCTTGTCCGCAGGAGGCTGGGACACTAACCCAGTTTAAAGAAATCTTAGATTGAAACCATCTGGGATCTTCCATCTCTCATTCAGCCCATATGAATCTAGGCATACTGAAACTCACACAGCTGAAGATAGTTCACTTATGCACCCATAAACTATCCATTAGAATGTTATTCCTTTATATGAATGATTTAAGGTGGCAAATATACTTAAGCCTTCCTCCTCCTCCTCCTATTCTTTCCACCACAACAACCCTGGGTTGGTCAGAGAGAAAGAGATTGGCTTTCGTGACCAAAGCAGGACTAGAACTCCCAGCCTCCTGGTGATTGGCCCAAAGTCACCCAGGTGGTTTTCATGCCTAAAGTGGAATCAGAACTGTGTCTTGGTGACTGTGCCAAAGTTACCCAGCTGGCTTTCATGCCTAAGGCAGGACTAGAACTCACCAACTCCCAGGTTCTAACCTGGTCCCTAAAAAACTAAACTCAAAAATGATCGTTCCACCAAGGTGAGAGAGAGGACGACACAGAAAGGCGAATTCCCGACTGACGAATCCGAACCCCCAGGCAGTGTGTGTGTGTGTTTGTGTGTGTCATCTCACCTGATTCCACCATGATGTCCTCATCCATGACCCTCATCTCGCCTTCGCTGGAGCTCCCTTCCCCGTCCTGGCTGGTCTCTGTGCTGATGCCCTCCTTCCCTTCTGTGTCCTCCAGCTTAATGGGGAAATTGGTGGCCAGCAGCTCTGGCGGCGCCTGGAATGAGACCCGTGCCGTGGCCGGCCCCGCCCCCTCCCCGCTTGGCCGCAGAGGGCCCGCTCCGTCCTCCTCCTCTTCCTCCTCCTCCTCTTCCGAGTCCGTCTCGCTCACGGAGATTTTGTGCTTCGGCTTCTCACCTCGCTCTGGGTGTTTCAACTTCCGCTTCTTGCTCTTTTTGATGCGTGAGCGCTTCTCGCCCAGCGCCTCGCTCCGGTTGCGCATGGCAGCCACAGCTTCCAAGGCAGCCTTCCGGTTCCGCTTGTCCTTCTTATCAGCGGGGACTTTGGGCCCTGCGAGCGAGGGCGGCTGCTTCCCCACCGGGTCGAAGTCAAACAGGGAGTCCTTCAGCTTCATCTTCTCCAGCAAGGAGCTGTCGGATTTCAAGCGCCGGAAGGAGGCTTTCTTCTTCGATGACTTGGCCTTCTTGACGAAGGTCTCGATGGTGTGCAGGTCCGACCGCGTGGATTCCCAGCTGTCGCTGTCCACTACGCTCTCCGGACACAGCGGGGAGTTGGAGCCAGACGGCGTCCAGTCATTCTCCTGCCGGGAAGACAAAAGACAAGATTAGCCCTAATTCCAACCCCGGATTAACGCCCGAGTCCAGATTCCGGGAAAGCAAAGATCTTGTCCCAACACAAATAGGTTTTGATGGCAGGACAGGCTGTCCTCGTGTGATGACCCAGAGAGGCGTGGCACAAAGGTAACCCAGTCAGATAATCAGTAGGAGTCCCTTTATTATCTGCAACTTTGCCCCCAATGCCCAGGTTACCTTTTGGCTAGAGAAAAAACTCTCCCAGGAACAGCCTTTGACTGCAGAAAATTCAGTCCAAAACATGGTCAACATGAACTGTAACTTAAGATCCAAAAAAACCAAACTAAAGTAGTTAGTTTGACAGGTCAGAAGGACTTTCAGACTTGAAAGCCAGGCAAAACTCAGTTGGGAAGACGCCAGGAACACAGATAATTCACGATTAGCTTCCAACAACTTGCTGCACACAGGTTGCCTTTTTATTAATGAAGGGAATCAGGGCCCTTTCCTCCCCCGTAAGCTACCCAACCCACGTTGCTCCCTTCTCCGTTCCTCCCTGCATGCCCTAGGATGAAGAGGGGTTTGGGCCTGGGTCTTCCTCTGAATGCCCTTTCCCTTGTTCTACCTCTCCCCTGCTCTGCCCAGCCAACCTGTGCCCTTCCCCAGTTACTTCCAAAGCCGACCGACTCCCACTCCGTCAGCTGCTTCCGCCTCAGTCTGATTCCGACAGGGGCATGCCACATCTACTTATAACAGTCACTTTAACAACTAAAGTTACAACACGCTGAAAAAAAAAAAAAAAGGGACTTAGGACTGTTTTTCACACTTACAACCGCTACAGTATCCCCATTGTCATGGGTTCAAAATTCAACCATTTGGCAACCAACTCCTATTTATGACGGTCACAACATCCCAGGGTCACATGATCCCCCTTTTGCGTCTCTTTATAGCCGTGCCACTAACTTAACAATTGCTGTGACTTGCTTAACGACTAGGTCATAAAATGGGGTCAATGCTCCCTGAACAACTGCAGAAATCTTGGGGTCAATTTGGGTCCTGCTCGGATAAATGGCCTAGATATTAACACATAAAACCGGAGTGGTGCAGTGGCCTAGAGGTGGAGCTCTCGCCTCTCAATCAGGAGGCTGCGAGTTCTATCCCAGGTAGAGGCTGATATTTCTCTCTCTCTCTTTGGGCACGATGAGGATATATCTGCCAAATGTAACTCCACCCTGGTAATAGGAAGGGCATCCGGCCAGTAAACACTATGCTAGCTCCATTCAGTTGCCCAGATTCCACCCCACAAGGGATTATGGGGTTGTTAAAAGATATTAATACATAGGATCTGGAGAAGCAATGTTATTTCAAAACTCAACCTGCAACTCATATAACTTCAATTCCTCCCCACTTGCAAAACCAATAGCATCCTTCCATCCTATGCATGCCATAGTATTATATGCTCCTTTTAGCCATGTGCCGTATGCCTTACTATTTATAAAGCACTAATCACCTTGGAGAAGGTCTTGACGTCTTTAATTTGTTCTTGAAGCTCCTGAATCCAGATTTTATCCCCCCCCCCGCCAGACTATATTTATTTTATATTGCCACCTATTCGCCCTTGGCAACTTGAGGCAGCTTACACAATGTAAAACCATATTTAAAACAAAAACAAAAACAAAAAATAAAAACAAAAAAAATATCAAATCAATTAGTAAAGTACAATAGAACAAAATTTGGAAAAAAAAAATACAGCCCCTTCATGCATTGATTCTGAGAGGGTTTTTGTTTCCAATTTACATTCTATGATTTCGTACAATAGTTTGGTCCTCCCTCCACAACTCTTCCACTTTCTCCCGTGACCCCTTCCAATGAAATGTCTCTGGGGAACCTCCCCGCAAATTTTGTTGGGCTTCCCTTTCGCTTCTCTTGCATCACGACTGTTGACGCTCTGCAATTGCACAAGTTATTTCATTTCAGCAAGGTGAACTGTGATTAGGACTTCTAAAAACGGGCGCAGAAGCAGCTAGCTTTGCAAAGACAATCCTACGTTATTCCCCTCCTGGGTCCCGCTAATTCGTTGGCACTAATTTTCGCATCCCTTTTAAAGTCCTTATATGGTTTCCTACTAATGACAGAAACAAAACAACACAAAAGCAGGCATTTCCAAACATGGCCCCTTTAAGACTGCTGGACTTCAACTCCCAGAATTCCCCCAAGCCAGTTTTGCTAAGACTTCAACTCTCTATGCCTGCTTACTCTAGTCATCCCTTCCTCTGCAATCTTTCCACTCTAGGGAGTTGGAGGGGGAAAATAACAAGCATGGTTGAATAGGGAATTCTGGGAGTTGAACTCCACCCATCTTAAAGGGACCATACCTAGAATAAACTTTTCCCCGTTTCCAGTAAATTTTGATAACATCTGGATTACCAAGATTTCGAAGCCAGCAGCCCACAAACCACGGCTTAAAAAAAAAAACCTCCCAATGTATCTAAGGTTTATTGGCAGCCCCAATTTGCCAGCTCAGGTGAGTATTGAACTCCCCAATATTTAACTGGGATTAAACCAACCAGAAGTAACCAAGGAGTTGCTTGCCATTTGCTCCATGGAAGACACAGGTTTAAGCTACGTTCTGGGAAACAAGCCAGCTTAGCAACATCTAAGGTTGTGGGGGGGCAAACAAGCCGCTAATAATCCCAATACAGCTTCCACACCAGCTGTAATGCCCAGCTCAGCTGGGGGGTGGGGAAGAGCAAGAACTACCCTTCCCAAGATGCAACTGGGTGCTTTCAAAGCCCTGCCCAAGCCTGCCCAGGCTGGCTTTTGGGCAAAGGGGGAGGGCTTGGAGACTGCCTACATTTCCCAGCATGCACTGCATGGCCGCCTCCGCCCTGAAATGGCTTCTGAGGAGGCTGGGAGTTGCAGTTCCTGATGGGGAAGCTTTCCAAAAAAGCAGCATGGGAAAGAAGGGGAGAAGGGAAAGAGCCCTTCCCTGGGGCAGAGGGGCTTCCAATGCAAAAAAGGGGGGGCTCAGGACCCCCACCCATTTTATCCCACCCTCCTCCTCCCCATGTTTTTTTTTGGGGGGGGGGATATCTATTTAACCCAAGTAGGAAGCAGATTGCTTGCTTTGCCATGCATGCAGACTTCAATCGCATGCAGATGTGATTTAGAAGAAGGGGCAATCTCTTTCAGACCCCTCCCTCCCAAAAATAAGAAACTACACCCCCCCCACACACACACAATTACCTCTGTGGAGGAGGGGATGTAGCCGGCATAAGCCAGGACAAAGCTGCAAAATTTGTTGAAGTCCTCGATGGTGCGTTGCCGCTTTTCTTGAGGCTGGTAAGGAAAATATTTTGTTGGGGGAAACACGAGGAAAAGGATGTTAAACGAGGACTTGCATGCAAAAGGAGGCACCCCTCCTCCCATTCCTCCCCCTCCCCCACCTGCCTTGCTCTTTCCGGGGATGGGGTCTCCAAAGAAGGGAGGGGGCATGCATGCACTGCTTGGAAAGCCCCCTTTTTTCCCCATGTGCTCCTTCCATCCAACCCCCCCAAAAATAGGCAGGTAGGGTGGGTAGAGAGACGGAGGGTTGCTTCCCACCTGGAGCACATGCTGCTATCTTGTAAGTTTGGAGGGGGAGAGAAGGGAGGGAGGGAGGGGAGAGAAGGGAGGGAGGAAGAAGCCCCCACCTTCCAACAACACCCTGAGAGCAGAGAACCCCCCTCCACACCCATGAGGAAGGGAACCCCCTCCCCACCCCAAAACTTTTTTCCTTTCTCCCCCTTTCCCACGTCTCCCCCTTTACCTGTGTCTCGGCTTTGAGGCTCAGAGGGGATCTGGAGAAAAAAAAAAGGGGTGGGGAAGACAGAACAAAAAAGAGGGTTATATTGAGAGGGGGTGAGGTTGGAAGGAGAGGCCTCTCTCGACTGCCCCTCCAATGCACTGCACCCCACCCCGAGGAAGGAACGAAGAGAAAGAGCACAGCACAAAGCTGAGGAGGAGACCTCCCCCAAAAAACACATGCACCCCAAGGAGAAGCCAACCCTAGCATTGCGGGGAGGGGCTACTGACCCCTCCTTTCCCCCTTCCCCCATTTCCCCAGCCCTTCGCCCTTCCAGAGGAGGGGAGCTGGCAGGAGACCCCCACCCACCCAAAGCCGCCCCCACAGGTTTAAAGAGGGGAGGAAGCTCTAGAAAGCCCCACTCCAACCCGGTGAGAAGCGGTTCCTCCTTCCCCCTTCAACCCGCTGTGGGGAGACCCCCTCAAACCCCCAGGTTTAAAGAGGAGAGGGGCTTCCCTTAAGGCGCTCTAGAAAGCCCCCAGCCCGGTGAGAAGCGGCTTCTCCTCCCCAACTTCCCCCTTCCAGCCGCGTGGGGGGAGGCTGGAAGAGACCCCCAACCTCCCGAAAGGTTCAAAGAGGGGAAGGGGCTTCTTTTAGGGCGCTCTACAAAGCCCCCAACCCCCTCACCCCGGGGAGTGGCGGCTTCTCCGACCTCCCCCTCCCCAATTCCCCCAGTCGGTTTCCTCCTCAGCCGCCCCCCTCCCTCTGGTGCCCCCATACCGGAGAGGGGGTCTTCCCCGCGCCCCAAAGCAGCCCCCTTTCGTTTCCCGCCCCTCAGACTGGCTGGCCTCTCCCTACCTTCGGGGCTCGGCTCCGCCATGGCCGGCCCCGGGACTCGCCAAGCCGCCGCCGCCGCCGCCCTCCTCCTCCTCCTCCCTCCCGCCCGCAAGCTCGGAGCGGCCGCCCTCCCTCGGCTCGGATCATGCCCCACCGCGGTGCATCTCGGGAGGTGGAGTCTCGCCAGCCGCAATGGGGTCCGGCCGCCACTACGGATCCAGGCAGGCCGTGCGCGCCGCGCTTGCGTGGTTCCGTTACAAAGAAAGAAAAAACTCACCATTCTTTTCCCTCCTCCTCCCCGCGAGGCACGACGGGTAATATAGTCTCGGCCTTTTCGGCCCGTAGGCAAGGCGCGGGGAGGGCGGGGGGAAAAAGGCGCGCGGGAGAGAGAGGATCACGGGGGCTGTAGTCCCCAAGGCGAGAAGCCACGCGAGACAGGGGAAACCCCCCCTCCCCTGCGCGCGTGGCAAGCGGCTTTCTTGACATGCTCAGGAGCTGCCTTTACAGGGAGGTTCTGGGCGAGACGACTGTAGGGCGAGCGGAGGGGAAACAACAACAAAATCCCGGACATGCCTGTCGTCGTGTGAATGCAGCCACTGGCTCTGCAGCAGCTTTTTAAAAAAGACTTTTAAGTCTTTTTATTTTACCTTTTTCTTTCTTTTGTTTGGCTAGCTGGATAATTGTCGGTCTTTGCCCGATTGGCTGGGTTGAGGTTTAACAGGTAGCAGATCATCAGAGTTGGAAGAGCCCTTGGAGGTCTAGTCCAACCCCCCTACCAAAGCAGGAGGGTACACCATTTCTGACAGATGGCAATCCAAGTCTTCTTGAAAGCCTCCAGGGATGAAGCTCCCACAATTTCTGAGTAACAGAATAACCACCGAGTTGGAAGGCACCCTTGGAGGTCATCCAGTCCAACCCCCCTCTGCTGGAGCGGAAGACCCCATTTCTGACAGGTGGCAGTTCAATCTCTTCTTGAAAGTGATGAGGTTTGTTACTGAGAGAATAGTCACAAGAGCCAGACTAGGACGGCACAAAAGATCAGAAACAGAGGATGGGGGGGCAGATGAAACTTGCTAAGACAGGCAATTTCGGGTTCCTTGTCCTGGAGTAGGAGGGGGGTCTCCTGACTTGGCACCTTCCAAGACTTGTGGGACTTCCAACTCCCAGAATTCCCCTTTCAGAGCTGCCTGTTTCTCCCCCCCACCCCCTCTTCATAGCTTCCCAGAGTGGCGAGATCACAGAGGAAGGGATCACAAGAGAGTAAGCAGGCCAAGAGTTGGAAGACCACAAGTCGCCACTTTGAGCAGCCCAATGCAAGTCCTGGGAGGGGAGTGCCCTTCACCTGCCAATCAAACCACGTAGCCTTGGGGCACTGCTAAAAGCAACCTTCTGACTCCTTTCTTCTCCTTTCTTCTGCTGGTTGGCTTTCACCCTCTTTGCTCAGGCACAGCTCGAGAGGGAACCTGGTTTTGCACTGAACTCCCACTTTTTTCCTTTATTGAAAGCAGCCACTCACAAACTGATCAGGCACCTCCTGATTTCTGGAAGGTTCTTAAGGCTTGACCCACCACCACCACCAAATCCCCTTCTAGGGCTGGAACAGAATGTGGGAGGAATTCCAATGGGTTGAGATACACTGGACAGGGCATTCTTTCCATTCCCTTTCTCCCTTATTCAACTCCTGTCCCAGATTGTTGCAATGTCCCTGCCGTATTAAAAACCTTGACAATAAAATAATTCTCCAGAGTCCCACACGTTCTCCTTTATATACCTTTTGTTTTGTTTTGTTTTAATTAGCATTCATTTCCCATCTCCGAAAACTCTGGTTACAGAAGTCTTGCCAGGTGAACGCACCTCCCGGATGAAAAGCAAAACTCGGGACACGTGGCAAAGGAAAAAAAATCAGAAAAAAATGAAAACAGGGAGGGGTGGTTTTTTTGTTTTCTTTGTGGCTTTTGGAGAGATATTCCAGATGACCTTTTTCAAACAGAGGGAAAAAAAGGAGAAAAGAAAGCAATCAAGCACAGAGGGGACAATGCAAGGGGGGAGGTATTTAATTTTAGCCACAACCACCTCAAAAAGAAAACCAAAAGAAAAGGAGGGAAGGAGTTAAAAGAGGAAGAGAGTTAAAGATTCATAGCCAGAAATTAAAGGGTGGGGAGGGGGGAAAAAAAGAGAAAAATAACTCCATTTTCCTGGAGCAAAAAAAGAAAAACACCTTTTTTAACATAAAATTAACAAGTAACAATAGAAAGTGCAGGTCCCTTCAGGGCAAGATGCCCCTCAGCGGCAGCTGGTGGACTTTGGGGGTCTTATATGCTGCCATAAACGCTCTCATCGCTGTAGGCGATATAAAGGAAGAAATCCTCGTGATGTTCCTGAAATGGGGAGGGGGAGATGCTGTTAGATCAAAGCACTTTTAAGGGGAGGGGAGAAAGATCTCAGATCAAGCCACCCAACTATAATAAGATTTGTAAAATTTACACACTGCCTTATCTTGAGGAAGACAAATATGCCCCCTCAGCCCCCAAATAAATCACCTGTGTGACTAGCAGGGTTGAGAGATGGTCTTAAGCCCCTTCCCCAGAAACCCACCCCCTCAACAAATACACCTGCTGCCCTACCTCAGTCCCAAAGACTACAGCTCCCATCAACCCTTCTCCCACCCAGAGTTGGATTTTATTGGGAAATTGACGCAACCTAGCTAGTCAAAAATAGCAGGAAACAGTAAAATATCACAATAAGGGTTATTATTTCCCCCTTTTATGTTTTTGCTACCTTTTTATTGGCTGCACTTGTGTTATTATTCCTAATATTAAATAGTAATTAGTTTTGGAAGTACACCAAGATTACTCTGCCATTTTGAAAATACTTGGTCGATAATTTTTAGCAGGAAGATTGAGGGAGGATGGGAACTTGACCCGGCTAAGAGGTTGGGGCTCCTTCCAAGCTTTCATTTTCTCCAGGATTTATTTTTTTTTGCCTTTGTACCATTTGCCAATTTGTTTACTGAGGTTGACAAACTACACTATTCAAAAAAATAAAGGGAACACTTAAACAACACAATGTAACTCCAAGTCAATCACACTTCTGTGAAATCAAACTGTCCACTTAGGTAGCAACATTGACAATCAATTTCACATGCTGTTGTGCAAATGGAATAGACAAGAGGTGGAAAGCAGAGGCAGTTAGCAAGACATCCCCAATAAAGGAGTGGTTCTGCAGGTGGTGACCACAGACCACTTCTCAGTTCCTATGCTTTCTGGCTGATGGTTTGGTCACTTGAATGCTGGCGGTGCTGTCACTCTAGTGGTATGAGACGGAGTCTACAACCCACGCAAGTGGCTCAGGTAGTGCAGCTCATCCAGGATGGCACATCAATGCGAGCTGTGGCAAGGTTTGCTGTGTCTGTCAGTGTAGTGTCCAGAGCATGGAGACGCTACCAGGAGACAGGCCAGTACATCGGGAGATGTGGAGGAAGCCGTAGGAGGGCAACAACCCAGCAACAACCCTACCTCCACCTTTGTGCAAGGAGGGACAGGAGGAGCACTGCCACAGCCCTGCAAAATGACCTCCAGCGGGCCACAAATGTGCATGTGGCTGCTCAAACTGTCAGAAACAGACTCTATGAGGGCCCGACGTCCACAGGTGGGGGTTGTGCTTACAGCCCAACACCGTGCAGGATGTTTGGCATTTGCCAGAGAACACCAAGATTGGCAAATTCGCCACTGGCGCCCTGTGCTCTTCACAGATGAAAGCAGGTTCACACTGAGCACGTGACAAGGTCTGGAGATGCCATGGAGAATGTTCTGCTGCCTGCAACATCCTCCAGCATGACCAGTTTGACAGTGGGTCAGTAATGGTGTGGGGTGGCATTTCTTTAGGGGGCCGTACAGCCCTCCATGTGCTTGCCAGAGGTAGCCTGACTGCCATTAGGTACTGAGATGAGACCTCAGACCCCTTGTGAGACCATATGCTGGTGCGGTTGGCCCTGGGTTCCTCCTAATGCATGACAATGCTAGACCTCATGTGGCTGGAGTGTGTCAGCAGTTCCTGCAAGACGAAGGCACTGATGCTATGGACTGGCCCGCCCATTCCCCAGACTTGAATCCAATTGAGCACATCTGGAACATCATGTCTCACGCCATCCACCAATGCCACGTTGCACCACAGACTGTCTGGGAGTTGGCAGATGCTTTAGTCCAGGTGTGGGAGGAGATCCCTCAGGAGACTATCTGCCATCTCATCAGGAGCATGCCCAGGCGTTGTAGGGAGGTCATATAGGCACGTGGAGGCCACACACACACCACTGAGCCTCATTTTGACTTGTTTTAAGGACATTACATCAACGTTGGATCAGCCTGTAGGTTTTTTTTTTTCCCACTTTAATTTTGAGTGTAACTCCAAATCCAGACCTCCATGGGTTGCTAAATTTGATTTCAGTTGATAATTTTTGTGTGATTTTGTTGTCGGCACATTCAACTATGTAATGAACAAAGTATTTAATAAGAATATTTCATTCATTCAGATCTAGGATGTGTTCAGTTTATTTTTTTGAGCACTGTATTTGAGGCTAAATCAATCTCCTCCTCTCTCTCCCTCCCCCTCTCAGCCTCTTTTTCTCTCCCTCTCTTTCTCCTCTCTCCCTTTCCTTTCTCTCCCTTCTCCTCCTCTCTACCTCTCCTTTCTCCTTCTTTCTCCTCCTCTTTTTCTCTAACCTCTCCTCTCTCCTCTTTCTCCTCTCCTTTCTCCCTCCCTCTCTCCTCTTTCTCTTACCCCCCTCCCCTTTCTCTCTTTCTCAGTCTCTCTCTTTCTAGAAAAGGCAGTTGGGGAAGGAGGGGAAGACCCACCTGATAGAGCTGCCCCATGGTGGCACTGGTGGGGGGATGACATTGTTGACGAAGAAGAAAAGGGCGTCCTCGGCCCGCAGGTGGATTCTTTTCCGGATGAGGAAGTAAAACTGGCCCACTGGGGGAAAGGGCACCAAGAGGAGAGCCAAGTCACACAGGAGGGAGCGCCACAAAACCGGGTGGGGGAGAGACCCTTAAAAAGGGGGGAAGGTCCCCCATGGCCTGGGGGGCAAACCCCCTTGAATAAGCTCGCCCACTCCCCCTCTCCCTCCCCTCCCGTCAATGAGCCTCTCTTCTCCCCCTCACCTGTCCGGGTCTCTCACCTGTGAGGTCGGAGGGCACCAGGTACTTCTTCTTATCCAGGTCCCCTATTCGGGCCTTGGGGGCTTTTTCCACGATAACCTGACGAGGAAAAAAAAGGCGGGAGAGTGAGGAAAGGGGAAGGAAGCCCAGTCCGGAAAAGTTCGGACACCCTCGGAAGAGAAGTCCGGAGGAGTGAGTGGACGTCTCTCTAGAGACTGACCGGGACCCTGTCAGGGTACTTCTTCCGGATCTTCTCCCCCTCGGAGCGGCGCTTCTCGAAAGGGTGCTCCTCCTTGTAGACGAACTTCATGACGGCGGCAACGGACGGAGGAAGCAACACGGCGGACAGAGGTCCCCCTTCACCCAAGCAACGCGCATGCGCGGTAGACCGACGGGGCGCACCGATCTGAGGGGAAGGGAGAAAGGAGTCCCGGCGAGGCGCGGCCACGCCCACCGAACAGTTCTCGGGCCTCCAACGGGCGCCGCCGGCTGTTTTCGTGGTCCGGTGGCGCGAGGGATCCTGAAAGGCCTTCGGTCGTCGACGACGGGCCGGGATTCCTGGGGAGGAAAGCCGTGTTTTTTTCCCGTTCGCTTGGCGGACGTTGCGTGACTCTGCATGATATACAAAGTAGTCCGCAGACCCTCCGCGATGGCAAAAAGGGCTCCAAGGGAAAAAGAGCCCGGGGCTATGAATGAAGCGCTCCCCTCCCACAAAAAAAAAAAAACACTCCCCTTTGAAAAAGCGACTTCCGCTCAAGCGGCGCGGAAGAACACAACTAAGGACGGGGAGATCAGCATCCCATCATGTGACTGACGTTACCGGGGCTCGCCCACAGCAGGTGCTAATCACGTGACGAGGCTGCCCCCGCTGGGCGGCTAGGGCGGACTACAACGTTCCTCGTTGCTTCCTGCGCTCGGTTGGGATAGGTATTGTAGTCCCCCAGCGGGGTTGAAAGCTGCCCACAGCGCTGCTGGGCCAAGGGCAAGGGCCGCTACAGGGGATGATAATGGCAGCCTCCGCCTGAAACACCCCCCCCACTTTTTTTTTTTTTTGCAATGTGTGTAAACCACAATCTGGGGGTTACACAACCAACCACGGATTGTGGTTTATCAACATCCAAGGATTTGGGGGCACTAACACACAGGCACCTGAGTTGGAAGGTACATTTGGAGGTCATCTAGCCCAAGCCCCCTGCTCAGAACAACAGGAGTTGGAGGGGGCCTTGGAGATCATCTAGTCCAACCTCCACTGCTTGAGCAGGAGTCTCTCTATTCCAAACATTAGCCTTTACCTAGGATCGAACTCACAAGCCTCCAGATTGTGAGGGGAGAGCTCCACCTCTAGGCCACCCCAGCTTGATTCCCTTTTTTGCAGACACAAACACACATGACAGACCACCTTGGGGATGGGAAACACAGTTGGTCCTCGACTTATGACCCCAACAGAGCCCTTGGCATTTCTTGTTGCTAAGCGAGACTGTTGTCCGGTTTTTGTCCCCCATGTTTATGACCACCCTGGCCAAAGTTTTGTGAAACTGAATCACGAACAACGTTATAGAAGTCGGTACCACAGCGGTGTGAAGTGAATCCATTTGACTTTTGGGTCGCAAAAGGGGATGACATGACCATCCCCCACCAGAGACGTGACAAACCGTCCTAAGTGCAAGCCAGTTTGCCAAAACCTCTCAAATTGGGTTGCATCAGGAGGGAAGGAAGAGAAATAGGGAGGAATGGAGGGAGAGGGGAAAAAGGGATGGATGGAAGGGGGAAGGGAGGAGAGAAGGGGGAAGGGAGGAGAGAAGGAGGGAGGGAGGAAGAGTGAGAGGGGAAAGAAAGGATGAATTATGGATGGATGGATGGATGGAAGGCAGGACTAGAGGGAGGGAGGAAAAGGAGGGAGAAAAAGGGAGGAGAGGGAGGGAGAAGAGGAAGAGGGAGAGGAGAAAGGAGGGATGGGTGAAACATGGTCTTACATCTCTTTTTGTGTGGTTAACTTTGGTCCCTAAATGAACTGACGTTAAGTCGAGGACCAGCTCTAAAGGGAACCAGCCGCCAGCCAGCCTTGCCCTGCCCACCTTCCGCCAACTCCCTTCTGGGCAAGAAGAACGGCCAAAGAGACTGTCTTTCCTTTTTTTGTTTGTTTTGCTTTTCTTTTTCTCCCGTTTTTTTCCCCTCAGTCCAGGCCAGTTTCGGCTCTCCTCCTCTGAGACCCCCTGCCCCATCCCCAAAGTCCGAGAAATAAAATTAAAAACAAAGCCATCCTGGCACCAGGAGGAGGAGGAGGGGTAGGGACCCATCCGCCGCACTGATCTGAGCAGGAGGGCCAACCCACTTCCACCAAAGGAGTTGGGGTCCCAGAAGTCATTCGAAAGCTCCTTCGTGGAGCTAGCAGCCCCCTCCCCACGACTGCAAGGGGGGAGAATGGGGAAAAAACGAAACACCACGGGAAAGCTGGGGAAGGAGGCGAGGGCTCTTCCCACTGAGCAACACAGCATCCTTGGGGGCGGGAGAGAAAATAATGAAGTCCGTCCAAGCGTCGCTCGCTGCAGGTGGTGCGATTTTCACCCACTTTCTTGGTGCATCCCGGCATGGTGCCCCTCTGCACGGCTGTGTCACTGCCAGTCGCCAGATATTGGGGGCACGAGAGGGCAGCCGATGGACACAGGGCGAAGTCAAAATTGGAGTCACGCCCCCCTAACATCCCCCTGGCCGACTGAGTCTGAAGGTGGGTTTTGGGGGGGCGTCGGCGCATGGTGAAAGGGATAAGGCAGAGGACTCTGTCCAAACCCTGAAGAAAGGAGGAGCCGCTGTCACCAGAGGCGATGTTGGTGCAGGTTGCGGCTGAGCACCGACCGGATGTCCACTGTGAACCTGGAGGGAAGGAGATTCTGATCAGGGACCCTTTCTTGCATTTGTTTCTCTCCTGTCTTCGTTATTTTACAAATAAATTCAAGGCGGCGGACAAATCCAACCCATGTGGGACTAAAACTCATGGACTCCCTGGTGATTGGGCCAAAGTCACCCAGCTGACTTTCGTGCCTAACGCGGGACTAGAACTCCCAGTCTCCTGGCGATAGGCCAAGTCACCCAGCTGGTTTTCGTGCCTTAGGCGGGACTAGAAATCCCAGGCTCCTGGTGATAGCCCAAAGTCACACAGCTGTCTTTCGTGCCTAAGGTGGTACTAGAAATCACAGTCTCCTGGTGATTGGCCCAAAGTCTCCCCAATGGCATTCGTGCCTAAAGCAGAAATAGAAACCCCAGTATCCTGGTGATAGGCCCAAAGTCACCCAGCTGGCTTTTGTGCCTAAGGTGGGACTAGAACTCCCACTCTCCTGGTGATTGGCCCAAAATCAACCTGCTAGTTTCATGCTTAAGTCAGAACTTGAACTCCCCGTCTCATGGTGATCCCTAAGGTGGGACAAGAACTCCCAGTCTCCTGGTGATTGGCCCAAAGTCAACCTGCTGGCTTTTGTGCCTAAGGCAGGACTAGAAGTCCCAGTGTCCTGGTGATTGACCCAAAGTCACCCAGCTGACTTTCGTGCCTAAGGCGAGACTAGAACTGCCAGTCTCCTAGTGATTCGTCCAAAGTCACTCAGCTGGCTTTCATTACCAAAGGTAGGACAAGAACTCCCAGTCTCCTGGTGATTGGCCCAAAATCACCCAGCTGGCTTTCGTGCCGAAGGCGGAACTAGAATTCCCATGCTCCTGGTGATAGGCTCAAAGTCTCCCAAATGGCTTTCGTGCCTAAGAGCGGTACTAGAACTCCCAGTCTCCTGGTGATTGGCCCAAAGTCTCCTGGATGGCATTCGTACTTAAGACAGAACAACAACTCCCCATGTCCTGGTGTTTGGTCCAAAGTCACATAGCTGGCTTTCGTGCCTAAGGCGGGACTAGAACTCCCAGTCTCCTGCTGATTGGCCCAAAGTCTCCCGATGCCAGTCGTGCCTAAGGCGGTATCAGAACTCCCAGTCTCCTGGTAACTGGCCCAAAGTCTCCTGGATGGCATTCGTGCTTAAGGCAGAACTACAACTCCCCATGTCCTGGTGATTGGCCCAAAGTCACCCAGCTGCCTTTTGTGCCTAAGGCGGAACTAGAACTGCCAGTCTCCTGGTGATAGGCCCAAAGTCACCCAGCTGGCTTCCGTGCCGAAGGTGGAACTAGAATTCCCAGGCGCCTGGTGATAGGCCCAAAGTCACCCAGCTAGGTTTCGTGCTGAAGGCGGAACTAGAATTCCCAGTCTCCTGGTGATAGACCCAAAGTCACCCAGCTGGCTTTCGTGCCTAAGGCGGGACTAGAACTCCCAGTCTCCTGGTGTTTGGTCCAAAGTCACACAGCTGGCTTTCATGCCTAAGGCGGGACTAGAACTCCCAGTCTCCTGCTGATTGGCCAAAGTCTCCCCGATGCCATTCGTGCCTAAGGCGGTATCAGAACTCCCAGTCTCCTGGTAACTGGCCCAAAGTCACCCAGCTGGCTTTCGTGCCTAAGGCGGGACTAGAACTCCCAGTCTCCTGGTGATTGGCCCAAAGTCTCCCGGATGGCATTCGTACTTAAGGCAGAACCAGAACTCGTCTCCTGGTGTTTGGCCCAAAGTCACACAGCTGAATTTCGTGCCTAAGGCGGGACTAGTACTCCCAGTCTCCTGGTGATAGGCCCAAAGTCACCCAGCTGGCTTTCATGCCTAAGACGGGACTAGAACTCCCAATCTCCTGGTGATTGGCCCAAAGTCTCCGAATGGCATTCGTACTTAAGGCAGAACCAGAACTCGTCTCCTGGTGTTTGGCCCAAAGTCACACAGCTGGCTTTCGTGCCTAAGGCGGGACTAGAACTCCCAGTCTCCTGTTGATTGGCCCAAAGTCTCCCGGATGGCATTCGTACTTAAGGCAGAACTACAACTCGTCTCCTGGTGTTTGGCCCAAAGTCACCCAGCTGAATTTCGTGCCTAAGGCGGGACTAGAACTCCCAGTCTCCTGGTGTTTGGCCCAAAGTCACCCAGCTGGCTTTTGTGCATAAGGCGGGACTAGAACTCCCAGTCTCCTTTTGATAGGCCCAAAGTCAACATGCTGGCTTTCATGCCTAAGGCAGATTCACGCCTAAGACAAATTCCCCGTTTCCTGATGATTGGCCTAAAGTCACCCAGCTGAATTTCGTGCCTAAGGCAGGACTAGTATTCCCAGTCTCCTGGTGATAGGCCCAATGACACACAGCTGGCTTTCGTGCTTAAGGCGGGACTAGAATTCCCAGTCTCCTGGTGATTGGCCCAAAGTCAACCTGCTGGCTTTCATGCCAAAGGCAGAACTACCTGTCTCCTGGTGTTTGGCCCAAAGTCACCCAGCTGGCTTTTGTGCCTAAGGCGGGACTAGAACTCCCTGTCTCCTGGTGATAGACCCAAAGTCACACAGCTGGCTTTCATGTCTAAGGCGGGACTAGAACTCCCAGTCTCCTGGTGATTGGTCCAAAGTTACTCAGCTGGCTTTCATTACCTAAGGCGGGACTAGAAGTCCCAGTGTCCTGGTGATAGGCCCAAAGTCACTCAGCTGGCACTCGTGCCTAATGCGGGACTAGAACTCCCAGTCTCCTGGTGATTCCAGCTGGCTTTCACAGATAAGCTGGGACTAAAGCTCCCTCTCTTCTGGCATCTAGCCAGGTGCCTGGACTCCCGAAGTCCAAACACTTGCAAGCTATCCCTAGGACATGTTGCCAAGATGCTGCTTGGGGCTGGGACCACCCCCTCCCTTTCTGTACGAAGCCCCCCCTTCCTGTCATTCCCCTGGTGGAGTCTGACTCTGAGGAAGTGGAGGAAGAGCCAACAGGGAGTGGGCGTGTGGCTCCAGAGGTGGTGGAGGAAGCTTGGGAAGGGCAGAGGCTGGCTGAGCAGTCAGAGAAGGATCCAGGCCCATCCCCTATCCATCCTAGGTCACACAGGGAGGATAGGATCAGGAAAAGCGAGGTCTACTCAAGAGGAGATTACCATGATCCTCCTGCTCAAGAAGGGGGAGTAGTTCCGTTGGGGTGCTGAGGAGCAGGCAGCTTTTGAGGCGTTGAAAGTCGCCTTTGCTTCTGAGCCTATCCTCAAACACCCTGATCCAGGCCAGCCATTTGTTGTGGAAACAGATGTTTCCGATGTGGGTGTTGGTACAGTGCTCCTCCAAGCCTATGCTCCCGCAGGCACCTTGTTCCCGTGCGCTTATTATTCCCGGAAGTTGTCGGCTCCAGAGCGCAACTATACAATTTGGGACAAGGAGCTATTGGCGGTTAAGGTTGCTTTTGAGGTAGGTGGCACTACCTGGAGGGGGCCTCATCACCAAATCGAGGTTTGGATGGATTATTGCAATTTGGAACACCTACGTACAGCTCGGACATTGAACCAGCTTCAGGTGAGATGGTCCTTATTCTTTGCTCGATTTGATTTCCGGGTAACCTATGTTCTGAGTGGAGGGAATCAACGCGCCAACGCCCTATCTCGGAAGCTTGAGTATACCCGAAGGGAGGATAAAATCTTGCCAGTGATTCCGTTGGAGCGGTTTGCGGCCACCGAGGAACCTGTGGACCTCCGAGTGAGGATTCAGGAGGCACAGCAGCAGGACCCATTTGTGGCAGCTCGACATCGAGAATTGGATGAGAATGGGAGACAAGAGACTCCTTGGGCGTATATTGGGGTCCTGTTGCAGTTCCGTGATCACATTTACATGCCTGGAGATCCTCTTCATGGCCGTATCCTACGTCAATGTCATGATAGTCCAGTGGTGGGATACTTTGGGGTGTTCAAAACACTGCACCTCATCTCTAGGACATTTTGGTGGCCAAGACTTAAACATGATGTGTTGGGATATGTGGCATCCTGTGGGATCTGTTGCCAAGCCAAGTATGCTCCTGGTGCGCCCCCTGGTCTCTTGCAGCCCTCGCCCACGCCAGAACGACCGTGGGGGGCAATTTCTTTGGATTTCATCATTGAGTTACCACCATAGAATGGTGCCACAACCATTTTGGTGGTGGTGGATATGTTGACTAAAATGCCCCACTTTATTCCATGTGCAGGTCTTCCATCGGCCAAGATAACGGCTCAATTGTTTATCTCCCATGTTTTCCGGTTTCATGGGTTACCAGACCGCATGGTATCAGATCGGGGGGTACAATTTACGGCACGCTTCTAGTAGACCCTACTCGCAAAACTGCAGGTTCAGGCATGTCTGTTGTCTGCTCATCACCCCGAAACTGATGGGGGGACAGAGAGAGTGAATGCTATTTTGGAGCAGTACCTCCACTGTTTCAGCAATACTCAACAAGACAATTGGGTGGAGGTGCTGCCGGTGGCGGAGTTCGCTTATAACAATGCTCAACATGCATCCACCCATGTGTCCCCTTTCTTTGCTAACTATGGGTTTCATCCACAACTTTTCCCTTTAGCCCCGTCTGATTCCCCAGTTCCGGCAGTGGATGTTTTTGTAGGAGTTAAAAGCTGTGCACCACATGGTCCGCGATCAACTAGAGAGAGCCAAGGAAGACTATAAAGTTTGCACACTGACATCGTTGCGATGTTCCACCTTTAGCGGTCGGCGATCGGGTTTGGCTCTCTACTTGATATTTACCAACGACGCGACCATCAAAAAAGCTCGATCACCGTTACTTGGGACCTTTTCTGGTCGAGGCGGTGATCAATCCTGTGGCTTATCGTCTCTCCCTGCCACGGACCATGCGTATCCATCCTGTTTTTAATCGTTCCGTTAGTCCCTGCCTCGCCCGACAGTCCGCATCGACCGGCTCCATCACTGCCGGCCCCAGTAGCCCCTCTGGGAGAGGAGGAATACGAAGTGGATAGCATCCAAGATTCATGCAAGTTGCGGGGCCGATTTCAGTATTTGGTGGCATGGAAAGGTTATGGACCAGAGGACTTCACCTGGGTCGATGCCACTGATGTTCATGCTCGTTTGGTCCAGGAATTTCACGCTCGGTTTCCTCAATGTCCTTGTCCGCCTGATCCCGGGAAGGGGGCCCTGCAGGGGGGGATAGTGTCATGCCCTGGTGGAGACTCTGAGGAAGAGGAGGAACAGCCAACAGGGAGTGGGAGTGTGGCTCCAGAGGTGGTAGAGGAGGCTGGGGAAGGACAGAGGCTGGCTGAGCAGTCAGAGGAGGATCCAGGCCCATCCCCTATCCATCCTAGGTCATGCAGGGAGGAGAGGATCAGGGAAAAGCGAGGTCTACTCTAGAGATTACCAGGATCCTCGTGGCTTGCAGGTGGAAGCTATGTATCTAAGTTTGCAACTGCGCAGTTAGAATTGCTGAAGTCAGTTAGTGTTCACCTTGAAAGAGGCTTATATTTGCTGGCGTTCTTCCCATGGACTTTTCTCGGTTATTTTCCTGGAGTTTATAATTAGTTACCTCAGCTTGCTTCAGAACTCTCATCAATGCGGTTTGTTTTGGTTTTTCTGTTTGCCTCATTATTTACTTTTGTGACTTTAAACTGTGCCTAATAAAACAGTGAAGTTGAAGGCTTTACCAGACTTTAATATATGTTTTGGGTTGAGAGACTACGGGTCATCACACTTCCCCTCCCCCCAAGGCCAAGACACCTCCTGTCGCCAGGGCTCTTACCTCAAGGCATCGAGCATGGGGAGGAGGTTCAGGAGCGCCGTGTCCCCGGGGTCGCTGAACCACGACTTGATGGGGATCGCGTTATCTGCCAGAGAGAAAAGCAAGCACCTCATTCACCCAACCCAAGCAGAGACCATTGGAAGCCCGGGGGTCAGCCATATCCACATTCTGGGGTCCCCCGAGGCTATGCGGATGGGTCTGAAGCCTGCGGAAAAAAGCAGGGCAGCAGCCCTCTCCCACCAAACCTACAGCAGAGGGTTGTGTAAATGTGGCCCCTTTAAAACCTGTGGACTTCCACTCCGAGTAACTTTCTTAACAGTTGGAGGGTATGCAGTAGATGTAATATATCTTGACTTCAGAAAAGAGCAGCTGGGGAATTCTGGGAGTTGAAGTCAATAGGTATTAAATCAGGGGTCTCCAACCTTGGCCACTTTTAAGACTTGTGGACTTCAACTCCCAGAATTCCCCAGTCAGTCATGTAGGGTAACTTTCTTAAGAGATGGTGGGTATGCAGTAAGCTTAATATATCTTGAGTTCAGCAAAGTGGGGGGAAAAAGAGCTGGCTGGGGAATTTTGGGAGTTGAAGTCCACAAGTCTTAAAATGGCCACATTTGCAGACCCCTTGTAAGGTCCAAAGAGACCACATGCCCCAAAAGAATTGCTTATGGACACCATCCCCACACCAAATTCCCCCTCTTCAGGAAACCCTTTTTCCATCAAGTCTCCTTACACATTTTCCCTACCCCACCTGTTTTATTATGTTATTTACATCTGCACAACTCAAGGTGGAAAACTTTATCTAATCCTCCTTCCTCCTATTTCCCCCCTCCAATAATAAGCCTGTGAGTTTGAAAAAGGTCCTGGCCCAAAGGTGCCCAGCTGGCTTTCCATCCTTACGGCGAGACTAGAACTCACCGTCTCCTGGGGATTGGCTTATATTCAACCAGCCTCCTCCCCCACCACACACACACACACACAGAACCACCAGCCAGCGAGGGGTTGAGAAAACGACTGGTCCAAAGTCACCCAGTGTATTTTCATGGAGAAGGCAAAACTAGAACTCTCTGGTTCCTAGTGATTGGCCCAAAGTCACCCAGCCAGCTTTCCTCCCCCCACCCCACCAACCCAGCGAGGTCATATGGGTTGAGAAAGTGACTGGTCCAAAGTCACACCCAGTTTTCATGAAGCGGGACTAGAACTCACCATCGGCTGGTTGATTCTGCCCAGTCACCCAGCCAGCTCCCCCTCCCCACATGTAACAAGCACCCAGTGAGGTTGCCTGGATTGAGGAAGTGACTGGTCCAAAGTCACCCAGTTTTCATGGATAAGGCGAAACTAGAACTCTCCGTCTCCTAGCAATTGTCACCCAGCTGGCTTTCATGTCTAAAACAGGACTAGAATTCACCGTCTCCCGGTTTCCTTCCTGATGCCTTAACTACTATATCTACCTCTCTTAAACATCACTCGTGTCTCCCACTCCCCGCCTTCTCTCCAAGCTCAAAAGTCCTTGGGATCTACTCAGTCATAACCATTTCTTTGCCCTTCTGGAGATCATCTCCATTTCTTGGATCTTGTCATGCCCCTGGTAGAGACTGACTCTGCGGGAGAGGAGGAACAGCCGACAGGGAGTGGAAGTGTGGCTCCAGGGGTTGTTGAAGAGGCTGGGGAAGGGCAGAGGCCATCTGGGCAGTCAGAGGAGGACCCAGGCCCATCCCCTCTCCATCCTAGGGCAGGCAGGGAGGAGAGGATAAGGGAGAGACATGGTCTACTCGGGAGGAGAGGGCCACGATCCTCTTCATGGGCTGCAGCTGTGACAACTGAATAAGAGGATGGACATGCGTATGGGCGAGCGCTGGAAACAAAGCGTGGAAATATCTCTAGTTTATGGTTCCTCTCGGAGTTTGGCATCCTTCTGTGGACGTCCTCCAGCCCTTATCTTGCCTGGTTTGTGTTGCTTGCTGGTTTGTGTTGTCTTCCATCAAGGATATTTGGAGCTTGGAAGCAAAGTGAAGGAATAAAAGGGGCTTCACCTGTTTTTTGTGACTGTTTTTATTTGGTATCCCACCCTGGGTCATCACAGATCTCTTTCCTAAGTCTAACTACCTAATTTAAATCCAGGAGGAGGGAGGGCTTTCTTTTGGCTACGCCTGTGTGCTTGAGAACCCAGAAGGCTGGGCCGCTTTAGCTTTCGTTCAGCTTCTTGTTTTTTGCCAAGTTCCTGCCGCCCATTTCCATGAAGGCCAAGACGGCCATGGAAAACTCAAGATGCTTCTCATCACGGGTGCAAATAGGAAATGACTTGCAGATTAAGTTTCCCTCGCAGGAAAAGTTCGAATCCGCCTCCTCCTCTTCCTCCTCTCTGCAAACCCCACTTCCCTCCTAGTGTTGATGATGGTCCCTTAGTTACGTGGTGAAACGTCTGCAGGAAAATAGCCCAAGATCCCACCATCCTGTTCTCCTCCTCCTTCTTTCTGCAAACTCCACTCCCTCCTAGAACTGATGATGTTCCCTAGTTGGGTCAGGAAACGTATCTTGAAGAAAACAACCCAGCTCAGGATTAACTGGGACACTACAGTCTTCCTCCCCCTCCCCTCCCCCTCCTCTCCTTCCTGCCCCCTCTTCCTCCTCTCCACGAACCCCACCCCCTTCTAGCCCTGATGATGTTCCGTACTCGGGTCTGGAAGGAAACCACCAAGCTTTGATAACACCAAGGACCCCACCTCCTCCCCTTCTTTTCCTCTTCCTCCTCCTCTCCCCAAATGTTTGCAAGGAAACCACCCAGCCTAGAGATCACCAAGGACCCCACAGTCCCTCCCCCTCCCTCCCATTTCCTCCTCCTCCCTTCTAGCACTGATGATGCTATCTAGTTGGGTCATGAAATGTCTGTAAGAAAACAGCCAAGCTCAGAGAGCACCCACCTTCCTTCCTTCCTTCCTCTCTCCCTCCCTTCCCCTTTTCCTTCCAGTTGGACTAGATGACCTCTCCAAGGTCCCTTCCATCTCTATTACTCTGTTATTCTTTTTCCTTCCTTCCTTCCTTTCCTCCCTCCCTCCCTCCCCTCCTCTCCAAAAACCCCATTCCCTTCTAGCACTGATGATGTTCCCTAGTTGGGTCAGGAAACCACTGCAAGGAAACCACCCAGCTCAGAGAGAACCAAGGACCTTACAGTCCATTCTCCTCCTCCTTCTCTCTGCAAACCCCACTCCCTTCTAGCACTGATAATACACTTCCTCTTCCTCTTCTCCTCCTCCTCCTTTCCACAAACCCTTTTAGCTCCTCCTCCTATTCTTCTTCCTCCTCCTCCTCCTCCCCACAAACCCTCCCTTCTAGCATTGACAATGTTCTCTAGTTGGGGCATAAAACGTCTGCAAGAAAATAACCCAGCTCAGAGCATCAAGGATCCCTCAGTCCCCCTCTTCCTCCTCCTCTTCCTTTCCACAAACCCTCCTTATAGCTCCTCCTCCTCCTCTTCTTCTTCCCTCCTCCTCCTCTCTGCAACCCCCTCTCCATTCTAGCCCTGATGATGTTCCCTAGCTGGGTCATGAAATGTCTGCAGGAAACCACCCAGGTCAGAGATCCCCTAAGGACCCCACAATCTTCCTCTTCCTCCTTCCTCCCCCTTTTCCTCCACTCTGCAAACCCCACTCTGTTCAAACCCTGATGATGGTTACCCAGAAGGGGTGGTGGTGTCATGAAAAGGTTCTGCGAGGAAATAGCCTGGCTCAGAGAACACCCGGGGACCCCACAAAACTTAATTTTTTTTAAAAAAAAGCATGAAAAAAGAAACCACCCCTCCAAGGCTCTTGCCTGGATGGCTCCTGTAGGCTCCTGGGGAATTGTCCAAGATGACAATGCTGGACAGGTCATTGTGGACCACCGAAAGGTCTTTGATGTAACTGCCCAGTTCCAAAGTGCAGTGCTAGGGGAGATGACAAAAAACAGAGAGGGTGAAAAAACAGCCAAGCAGGAAGGAGGGCAGCTCAGGAGCCCTGGGTGGGGTGGGGGCCTCGGGCTCCAGGTGAGGGGAAGGTGTCCGTGTGGCCACTCACCTGCCTGTAGTATCTCCTCCTGAGGATGCTCCTGTTGTTATCTAGCTTGTCTGCTACAGCCGAGCCGTAGATTTCCATGCTGGCTGTGAAGACCACAAGCTCATACCACTGGCTCACCTGAGAGGAGGAGGAAGAGGAGAGAGGGAGGAGGAGGAGAGGGAGGAAGAGGAGGAGGGAGGAGAGAAGTAGAAGTGGTGGAGGAGGAGAGGAGGAGGGGAGAAGGAGAGGGAGGAAGAAGAGGAGAGGGAGGAGGAGAGGAGGAAGAGAAGGAGAGGAGGAGAGAAGTAGAAGAGGAGAGGAAGAAGAGGAGGAGAGAAGAGGAGGAGGAGACGGAGGAGGAGAGAGGAGGAAGAGGAGAGGGAGGAAGAAGTGGAGAGGGAGGAGGAGGAGGAGAGGGAGGAGGAGGGAGAGAGGGAGGTAGAAGAGGAGAGGAAGGAGGAGGAAGAGGAGAGGGAGGAGGAGAAAGAGAAGAGGGAGGAGGAGGAAGAGGAGAGAGAGTAAGAAGAGGAGAGGGAGGAGGAGGAGGAAAAAAGGAGAGGGCTTTTCTTACAGAGATTCATTCCCAGAGACTCCCAAGACCAAGGGAGGACAACTATGGCAACTTTCAAGCATGGCTGGTTGAGGAATTCTGGGAGTTGAAGTCCCCAAGTCTGAAAGGGGTCACGATTAACCCCCCACCCTCCCCGGCTCCACAACCTCCACAACTTTTAAGCCATGTGGAGTTCCAACTCCCAGAATTCCCCAGCCGGCTATTGCCGGATTCATCCGCACAATGCAGGTGGTCCTTGACTTACGACCCTCAATGAAGGCCGGGACATTTTAGGTGGCTTCAGCGAGAAATTGGTGAAGGGAGCGATTGCCCCGTTTTTTTATGACTTTTCCTGACCCGGTTAAGCCGTACCGCCGTTGTGAAGGGAATCCGGCTTCTTCCTGCATCAACTTGGCTCGCTGGAAGGGTTGCAAAAAAAGGGGCATCCCGCGACACATACCCCACTCCCCCTCCGGGATGCTGCAGCCGTCATAACTCCGAGTCACTTGCCAAGCAAGCCTGAACTTTGATCCCGCGACCACGGGGATGGTCAAGGGTGAAAAAGTGATCCTTAAGTCCCGTTTTTTTCCGTGCCGTTGTCGCCTTCAAATGGTCCCTAAACGAATGGTCATAAGTCAAGGGCAGCCTGGAAACCCGGTCGTTAAGCAAATCCAGCTTCCCCGCCTCCACTTTGCTTGTCCAAAGGTCGCAAATGGGGACGCTGCGACCATCATAATTTTGGCGGTTTTTAAAAAAGTTTTTAATATGTAAGTTTTCCTTTGACATAGATGCAAGTGCTTAATAGACAGTGTATTGTCAGAGTCAATTTACAAAAAATATACAGTCCAAGCAGTAATAACCTTTGCTTATGTAGAATGCCTATTCTTCTCATTTCTAAGTGCTACCTGTGTTATCTAACCGTGGCGAAACAAACAACCTGTCAACTCATAAAACATTCCTAGGCCTGTTTTAGTAGTTGCCATAATAAAAAAGGGGGAGGGAGGAAGGAAATCTGGGAGGGGGAGAGAGGGAGGGAGGGAGAAAGAGTGAAAGAGAAAAAGAGACAGAGACAGACAGAAAGAGAGAGTGAAGAGAAAGAGAAAGAAAAAAAGCAGAGACAGACCGAGTGAAAGAGACACACAGAGAGAGAGACAGACAGACAGAGACACACACAGAGAAAGAGAGTGAAGAGACAGACACACAAAGAGAGAGAGAGAGAGACAGACAGACAGAAAGAGAAACAGTGAAAGAGACACACACAGAGAGAGAAAGAGACAGAGAGAGACGGAGCCTGAGCCACCTGTCAGTCTTCTGATGGAGAGTCAACAGCCCCCAGGACTGGAGATGGCTGATGCGGAATAGGAAGAACAGCTGGGTCTGACGCGCAGAAGGCAGATGAGAGGAGTGGAAATCTATGGGCCAGTCCTCGGGACAGAAGAGCCACCACTGCTAGCAAACCCCACCCTAGCTCTGGGGATAAAAGGCAGGGGGCGGAGACGAAGAGGTGTGGCAGACAACTATTCATCTTCTGGCAGGACAAACTTGTTAGCCTGCAAGAGAAACTTTTTGCTGGAGTTGCCAGCAAAGAAATCTTTTGATTTCCCGTCAGAGGGTTTGTCGTTTGGGAAGCTGGGTCAGAACAGACCTCCCGAATCATTGTGTGTTTCGTGTGTGTTTGAGGGGAACTGTCGCATCCGTAGTCAAGGCACTGTCGTCAGAAATGCGCGCGCACACACACACACACACACACAGAGCGTGCTTACCACTTCTAGAAAAAAGTCAACGTGCGGCCTCTTATGTACAAAAAAGCGGACAGGATGCTTATCTATGACGACCTGGGGAAAGGAACGGTCATTAGAAAAAGGAACAGTCAAAGAGCCACGAAGTGCACGGACAGCCAGCACTGACAAAACTCAGGAAATTGTTCAACCAAATCACACCCATTTCCCAGAACCAAACTACTGAGGGCCCCAGGTAAACCTACAGAACTGAAGTTACCTAAGACCACAACTTCAGCCCTTCCAATCTGGTAGGCAGGGAAGGCAGAGCAATAGGAATTATATACCACTTCATGGTGCCTTGCAGACTGTTGTCAACTCATAAGTGTTGTACCTTTTGACTCTTGCGGATGTATCTTTTCTTTTATGTACACTGAGAGCTTATGCACCGAAGACAAATTCCTTGTGTGTTCAATCACACTTGGCCAATAAAAAATTATGTTCTGTTCTGTTCTATTCTAATTCATATTCTATATTTTATTATTCATTCTATTCTATTCCATTCCATTAATAACCTATGATTATCACTAAGTACTTATGATTCTTGATGAATGTATTGGTGCTTATGCACTGAAGACAAATTCCTTGGGTGTCCAATCACACTTGGCCAATAAAAGAATTATTCTATTCTGTTCTGCTCTGCTCTCTATATATTCTATTCTATTCTATTCTATTCTATTCTATTCTATTCTATATTCTTATATCGATTCTTACTAGGTTACAGAGCCCGATTATGACATTGAACATGTAAACAAGCTAAATTCACTACTAACATGGGCAACATCCTGCCCACACGCAAAAGCAAAATCTTTCTTGGTGACTTCAATCTACCTCACATTAACTGGACCCTAAATGAATATAAAACTGAACCCATACATGCGACCTTCTACAATGCTGTAACAAACCTGGGACTGGAACAACTAATAACCAACAATACTAGACTTAACAACTGCCTCGATCTCAACTTCTGCAATGGTTTGAATTTAATTTACGGAATACAAATTAAAGAACCCTTTTCCAACAGTGACCACAGCATGATTGACTTTTGTCTCAACATACGTCCACACAAAAATCAACACAACGATGTGATCCCCAATTATAACTTCAAAAAAGGTAACTATGATCTTATAGACAACAATCTCTCATCCCTTGATTGGCAATTTCTCTTCACTGGATGCAATACTGTTGAAGACCATTACAACATATTTTTACTTGAAGTCAAAAGAGTCATCAAACTATATGTACCAATAACAACTCCAAAAACCAGAAAAAAACAGATTACCCATAACAATAAGGTTCAATCCAAAAAGAGATCACTTTGGCAGAAAAACAAAACTCGTCACGTTGCCAACTTCAAAAGCCGATACAAAAATTTATGCCACCAGATAAAGACTGAATGCACCAATTATCACATTAAACAAGAGGAAAACCTTCTATGCACCAATTCCACCCGCGCTTTCTACAATTTTGTAAACAACAAACTAAAAGACTCAAGGTCCATCCCACCCCTGAAAGGACCTAATGGTAAAGACTGCAACGACACTATTAAAGCCAACCTCTTTAACACATTCTTTGGCTCAGTATTTGTAAACAGCAATGGATCATGCGCAGTATTTCCTAGTCGAACCACAGATAACTACAATGATCTAATTCATATCAATTTTACAGAAGACAATGTTGAAAAGCACTATGCAATCTAAAACCATCTCTATTGGACCGGACGGAATATGTGCCTACTTCTTAAAAAAAGCTATCCACTGCCATAGCCGAACCTCTAAGCATAATCTTGAAAAAATCTTTCAGGACCAGCTCCTTGCCAAAACTATGGTCATAAGCCACAGTCATCCCCATCTTCAAAAGGGAGACCCCAGCCTAGTTGAAAATTACAGACCAATATGCTGCGTCACCTGTAAAGTCATGGAATCAATTATTAACCAATCCATTATCCTCCACTTAGAGACAAACAACCTACTCTCTATAAACAATTTGGTTTCAGAAAAAAACTATCCTGCAATCTGCAACTCTTACACTGCAAAAACATATGGACTACACAACTCAATCAGGACAAAGCAATAGACACAATCTACATAGACTTCTGTAAAGCCTTTGATTCAGTGGTACACGACAAACTACTCCTAAAACTAAAATCTTACGGTATCTCTGGACACCTGCATAACTGGATAGAAGCATTCCTGTCAAACAGACAACAAATGGTCAAAATTGGGAGCGTCCTATCAAATTCTGTACCTGTCAACAGTGGTGTCCCTCAAGGCAGTGTTCTAGGACCAACTCTCTTCATACGCTACATAAATGACCTCTGTGATCATATTAAGAGCAACTGCGTTCTCTTCACTGACGATGTAAAGCTATTCAACACCACAGACAATATTGCTACCCTTCAAAAAGACCTCGACTATATCAGAATGGTCAAACAAATGGCAACTTCAAATCTCAACAAATAAATGCTCTTACATATTGGCAAAAAAATATATATCAGAAAATAAAATACAAGCTGAATAGTCAAGACCTTGTTGATGATCCAAACTCTGTCAAGGATCTTGGAGTTCTCATCTCTAATAATCTAAGTGCTAGAGCCCACTGTAACTACATAGCCAAAAAGGCATTAAGAGTTGTTAACCTAATCTTACATAGCTTTTTCTCTGGTAATATCACACTACTAACTAGAACATACAAAACATTTGCTAGACCAATACTCAAATACAGCTCATCAGTCTGGAACCCACATTACATATCTGATATTAACACACTTGAGAAAGTCCAGAAATATTTCACAAGAAGAGTTCTCCACTCCTCTACTCGTTGCAGAATACCTTATGCCACCAGACTTGAAATTCTAGTCCAAGAAAAACTAGAACTACGCCGCCTTCGGTCCGATCTAAGTATAGTATATAAAGTCATACATTGCAATGACCTACTTGTCAATGAATACTTCAGCTTCAACCATAACAATACAAGAGCACACAATAGATACAAACTCAAAGTTAACCGCACCAAACTTGATTGCAGGAAATACGACTTCAGCAACAGAGTGGTCAATGTCTGGAATACTCTACCCGACTCTGGGGTTTCTTCCCCAAACCCCAAAAAAACTTTAACCTTAGACTGTCTACTATTGACCTCACCCCTTTCCTAAGAGGTCTGTCGGGGGTGTGCATAAGCGCACCAATGTCCCTACCGTCCCTATCCTATTGTTTCTTTTATTTTTCTTGTATGTATTCATAACTATGTTACTTATACCTATTATCTTGTAAGCAATTGGCAAACCAAATAAAGTAAAATAAAAAATAATTTTTTTTTTAATTCTATCTGTTCTATTCTATTCTATCCTATACTACTCTACTCTATACTCTATATATTCTATTCTATATTCTATTCTATTCTCTATTCTATTCTGCACTCTATATTTTATTCTTTATTCTATTCTATCCTATCCTACTCTATACTCTATATATTATATACTATTCTATTCTATATTCTATTCTATTCTATCCTACTCTATATATTCTATACTATTCTATTCTCTATTCTACTCTACTCTGTACCCTATATTCTATTCTGTTGTATTCTATTCTTTATTCTATTCTATTCCCTTTCTTATTCTATTTCTATTCTATTCTTCCACTTTTCTATTTTATTCTATTCTATTCCCTTTCTTATTCTATTTCTATTCTATTCTTCTATTCCATTCCATTCTATTCTTATTCCCATTCTATTTCTATATTTTATTATTCATTCTATTCTAATTCTACATTTTATTCATTCTATTCTATTCTATTCCATTAATAACCTATGATTATCACTAAGTGCTGTATCCTATGATTCTTGATGAATGTATTGGTGCTTATGCACCGAAGACAAATTCCTTGGGTGTCCAATCACACTTGGCCAATAAAAGAATTCTATTCTATTCTATTCTAGACAGACTGACTGACTCCTCAAAACTGGAGGAATATTTTTTTATGTCAGGGCAAATTCCTGGGCCTTGCTTGTGCCCCCCTCCAATCCCAAACCACTCCTCAAAAGTTGATGGAGCGGCCAGACCCCAGCACTGTCCGAGGGAGGCCTTGGGTCAGTCCAGGTGACATGCAAGTCAAGAGCCCATCGGAGCCATCTCCACGTTTTGACCCAGAGAGACCCGGCTCTCTTCACACACACCCCGGCGCTCTCACTGTCTCTGGCCCCCTTTCCAGGCGAGGGGCTCACCTTCAGGATGAAGTCAGGGGGGGTTCCCGGCCGGATGGTGGGCCTCAGCACCCCGTCATGATGCGAGTGGATCAGGGTCTCGTCCAGATCCAGGACGAGAATCTTCCTCTTCACCTGATCTGCCAGAGAGAGAGGGGGGAAATAGGGGGCAGGTGTTTTCTCTTAATGGCTTTTTTACAGCAGGGGAGTCCTTGACTTACGACCTGCGGCTGTCGTAAATACGAGTCGGTTGGCAAGCATCTGAATTTGGACCATGTGAATATGTAGGCGGCGGCGACCGTCGTAAGTAGGAGTCGGCTGGCAAGCGCCTCAATTTTGACTGCATGGGGATGCTGCAACGGTTGTAAGTCTGAAGAGCGGCCGTAAGTCATTTTCCCCCCCAGTGCTGTTGTAACTTCGAACGGTCGCTAAATGAGCTCCCTGCCTATGGTGGGTTTTTTTTAAAGTTTGGAAGCTCACGTGCGAGTTGGGAAGCTGTATAAATTTGTTTGATCAATAAATTATAATGGGGGGAAGAGACAAAAGGCCCAGACAAACACACCCAAAAACCCCCCAAAGCCCCTTCCAGCCCCTCCAAAGCCCCCCAGTGATACCCTGAGAGAGGAGAGCATACATACTCAGCCGTTCTCGCGAAACCCGGGAAAGAGGGAGAATATCGTAGCGCACCGTTTGATACTGGATCACCTGCCGGCAGAAGACACAACAACAACAAGAGGGTTGGGACTGTGGCAACAGGCTGGGAATCCGAGTGAGGGCTTGGAAGGCCCAGGTCACACCCAGAAGCAGCCATGGAGGGATGCAGGCCAGGATCTGGCAGCTCCGTAAACCCCAACAACGCAAGGAAGGCGGTTACAGTGCTGCGGGGCCGAGACTCCTACGTCGGGGTTTCTCCGAGCGGCCACGGAGTCTTCCTTGCTTACTGACATGCACGTGAGAGAGAGAGGGAGGAAGTTACAGGTAGAGTTACCTGTAAGGGGCAAGGGGAAGGGCCACTGTTATGCCACATGATGGAAGGAAGACAGGAAAGAGAGAAGGAGGGAGGGAAGGGAGGGAGGGGGAAGGAAGGAGAGAAGGGGAAGGAAGGAGAGAAGGGAGCGAAAGAAGGAAGAAGGGGAAGGGAAGAGAGAAGAGAGTGAAGGAAGGAAGGAAAGAGAAGGGACTGAAGGAGAGAAGGGGAAAGAAGGAAAGAAGGAAGAGGAAAGGAAAAAGGAAGGTAAGGTAATGAAAAAAGAAAATTAAAGGGAAGGGAAGGGAAAGGAGAAAGATAGACAAGGGAGGGAAGGAGGAAGGTAAGGTGAGAAGGAAGGAAGATAATAGAAACAGGAGAAAAAGGAAGAAAAAAGGAAAAAGAAAGAGAGAAAGAAGGAAGGAAAGATGATGAGAAAGAGAAGGAAGGAAGAAGCAACCTGTTATTACAGTGCCAGCCAGGTCTTATCTGCAGCATGGATCCAAAATGAATCGTTGCAAGCTTATTTGATATACAAAGGTCAATAGAAGCATCCAAAAATTGAGGTATATGTGTATAATATGGGGTTTCAATAAGAAGAGAATGTTTGTACCTGGGGTTGAACTGTGCTTGGTTGTTTTCTTGAAGACTTCATAACGCAACTAGGGAACATCAAGGTTGTGGGCTCCTTGGTGCTCTCTGAGCTGGATGGTTTCCTTGCAAACATTTGGGGAGAGGAGGAAGAAAAGAAGGGGAGGAGGTTGGGGTCCTTGATGGTTTCTGAGCTTGGTTGTTTTCTTGCAGACCTTTCATGACCCAACTAGGGAATGTCATCAGTGCTAGAAAGGGTGGAGGTGTGCTCTCTGTTTATGTAGTAGTAGCTCTCCCCGTCAATGTTGGTAGGAGCATTCTTGGGAATTCCTACCCTTCAATTAGGAGGTGCTCACCAGTAATCAGCACCCCATAAGCAGAAATTAAGCCCAGAATTAGAACTACCAAGTAGTACACAAGACGCTGATCAAAGAACTACCAACACAAGCAAACAGTCAAATAGTAAAAACAGCCTAGTTAAGGAAGCACCAAAACCACTTCTAACACTGACAGGACAAACCAACTTCGATATAAATGGAGAGGAAACCTTGTAGCGCTGATGATGGTCCCTAGTTGGTTCATGAAACGTCTTGAGGAAAACCATCAAGAAAGGAGAGTACCTCTCCAGTCCTCCTCCTGCCCTCCCCCTCCCAATCCTCTTGTCCACAAACCCCTCCCTCCTAGAACTGATGAGGTTCCCTAGTTGGGTCATGAAACGTCTCTTGAAGAGAACAATCCAGCTCAGGAAGAACTAGGATCCCACAGACTTCCTTCTTCTCCACCTCAAGCCCCTCTGCCTTTTAGCACTGATGGTGTTACCTAAATGAGTAATGAGACGACTGCAATAAAACCACGAAGCTCAGAGAGCACCAAGGACCCCACAGTTCCTCCTCTTCCTCCTTGCAAGCCCCACTCCCTTCTAACATTGATGGTGCCACCTAGTTGGGTCATGAAACATCTGCAAGGAAACCACCCAGCTCAGAGACCACCAAGGACCTCACAGTCCTCCTCCCCCTCCAATCCCAGGGACCCTCCAGCCCTTTTCCTCCTCTTCCCCCTCCTTCCTCTCCCAAAAACCCACTCCCTCCTAGCACTGAAGAAGTAACCTAGTTGGGACACAAAATGTCTGTAAGAAAACCAACCAAGCTCAGAGAGCACCAAAGACTCCCACAGTTCCTCCTCCTTTTCTAGCCCTGATGCTGTTACCTAGTTGGATCATGAAACGTCTCCAAGAAAACAGCCAAGCTCATGGTGACTTTGGGACTTTTGGAAACTATTTTTTGAAAAAACTAAAAACATTTGGGTTGTTTAAAAAAAATCTTACAATGGCATTGTCGGTTGAAGAATTGAAAATGGAACTCAAAAAGCTAAAAGAAGAGGAACAAGAAGGCAGGGGCTCTTCTGGATCTGTTTTTCACTTCTTAGAAATGGCGATTTCTACCTACCAGGAATTACAACAACAGGAAGGCTGGGATGAAGAAGAAGAAGCCGTCTTTAATGAACAAATAATTTTAGTTGAGGAAGAAAAGGGAAAGAGGGGAAAGAGAATGGAGAATACAAGATTTAAAAAAACCAAGGGAAAAATAAGGTGAAAAATCGATACAATGTCAGAAAGCAACAGAAAAGAGGAATACAACAGAGAGGGGAGACTAAGAGGGCGGAGATTAAGAGATGGGGGGGTAAAAAGGCTAGATTCAACAAGAAAGGAAGGGAAAAAGGGAAGAGAAGTTATAAAGGCTTGAAACAAGATTTTAAAAAACAGGTTTTTTTTCAGAGATAAAAGGTAAAATACAATTTAAAAAGATTCTGCAAAAGTGCATAAGATTGTATTGTAGTATTTGTATTTGAAATAGAGTTAGAAAATTGGAACATTATATGAGTTAATAAAATATTAAAGGGAATGTGTAAAATGTCTAAGATTTAATGATAGAGTTTAATTTGCTATGGAACATTTTTTAACTATATTATAAACTTATTTTCTTATTTTAAAATGTAGAACGTAGAATGTACTAAGCAGAATCAGAATGGAAATTATATATTATTTTAAGTGTTAAATTTAGGGGAAAGATAGAAAGGCGTCACACTTCAACCAGTGATTACAGGAGAAATTTTGTATTAAAGAGAAAAGATAAATAGATAATTGAAAAACGGACAAAAGATACAAGTATAATGATTTAAATTGAGATGAAATAAATAAAATAGAATTAAGAGTGAAAAGAGGGGAGAAGACATATAGAAAATATAGAATGTTAAATAAGATATGAAATGGTATATAAGGTGAGCATGAATTTGATTTATGTCTGTACAAAAAGATGTAACCCGGGGCTAAGCCGCTTTCCAAAAAGAAGTTTTTTGTTTTCATGTTTTGTGTTTTGTTTGTCTATGTTTGTTTATTGAAAATTAATAAAATTTTGGAAGAATGTTGGAAGAGAACATATGAAATTGTAAACAAGACAGACAAAAGTATAAGTACAATGAATAAAAAGATATAGAAATTTAGGTAAAAGAAATATAATTGAATATGAAGAAAATGAGATAACCATAAAAGAAAATTAAGAGAAGTAAAGGGAGAAATAGTGAAAGTTGGAAAAAGAGTAATAAGATATGAAATTGAATACATAAGATGAATATGCATATGAAAGTGTGTCTGTATGGAAATGTGATAACCTGGAACGATGCTGTACTCAAATAAGATGTTTTGTTTTGTTAAAACTTAATAAGCAGCTTTCAGAAAAGATGTTTTATGTTTTTATGTTTTATGTTTTGTTTGTGTATTGTCTTTGAAAATTAATAAAATTTGTTAAAAAACAACAACAACCAAGCTCAGAGAGCACCAAGTCCTTTTCTTCTTCTTCTTCCTCCCATTCCTCTTCCTTACAAACCCCCCTCCCATCTAGCCCTGATCAGTTTCCCTAATCTGGTCAAGAGAAGCAAAACTACCAAGCAAAGGATTTTACTGCCTATAAAAAGCCCTCCTGCCCACAGAGGAACGATTGATGGATGGATGGAAGGAAGGAAGGAAGGAGCGGGAGGGAGGGAGGGGAGGGAGGGAAGGAAAGGAAGGAAGGAAGGAAAGGAAGGAAGGAAGGAAGGAAAAGAGAGAAAGACAATGGAAAGAGAAAGAAAAAATGAAAGAAATGAGAGAAAAAGAAAGAGAAAGAAATGAGAGAAAGAAAAAGAAAGAGAAAGAAATGAGAGAAAAAGAGAAAGAGAAAGAAAAAAGACAAAATGAGAGAAAAAGAGAAAGGAAAGAAAAAGAGAAAGGAGAAAGAATGAGAGAAAAAGAGAAAGAAAAAGAAAAGGAGAGAAAAGGAGAAAAAGAGAAAGAAAAAAATGAGAGAAAAGGAGAAAGAAGAGAATGAGAAGAAAAAAGGGAGAGAAAGAGAAAGAAAGAAAAAAAGAAAGGAGAGAAAACGAAAGAAAGAGAAAGAAAAGGAGAGAGAGAGAAACCCCCCTCCACCCTCCCTCCCCGCACTCTGCACGTCCTCAGAGGCGCCCTTGCCTTGCCGGCCTCTACTCACGGTGCGGGCCTGCCGTCGCAGCAGGTACAGCAGGAAGCTCCAGAGCTTGGCGGCGAAGGCAAGGAAGGCCCGGATGCCAAGCAGGCACTGCGAGCGCATCATCCCGCCGGCGGGGTCCACCGCGCCCCCGGCCCGGCCCAGCTCCGCCAGTTTCCAGCGGGGGGACGGGAGAGGAGGAAGACGGCAGGGCCCTCCCGTCAGCCCGTGCCCCACGCGGGCCCCGCCATCCCGCCTCCTCTCTCTTCCTCGGTCGCCCGCTCACTCGCTCTCCCGCCTGAGGGGGAAGCGCTGCACCCGCTCCGCCGACGCTCGCCTCCGCTTCAGAGGGACACTTCCGGAGCAACCGACCGACCGCCCATCGTCTACTTCCGGGTCGCCGTGGGAAAGGAGGCGCGTCCAATTAGAAGGTGAGGGTGGAGGAGGAGGCGGGGCTGGGAGGAAGTCGCGCATGCCACCCTGGGCTTTATTATTAAAAAAAAAAAAAAAAAGTGGCCGTCGAGGAATTTTAAAAGCGGGAGGATGGGAGCCCGGGAAGACAGCGCGCGGCATGGACGGGTATGCGCCCTGTCCTATTGTTTCTCTTATTCTTTTATTTTTCTTATATGTAACCATTTCATGTATTCACAACTATGTATACATTTATACTTATTATCTTGTAAACAATTGGCAAATCAAATCAAATAAATAAATAAATAAAGACCAAAAAAGAATAAAACCCCATCAGCGGAAACGCATGCGCGGAAAGTTCCCGCTTTTTTTTCCTCTCACAAAAGTTGAAATGCAAAAAAAAAAATCGATTTAAATACAAAAATGAAGTCAAAGCATTCGCCAGTTTTTATTTCCTCCTGCTTTTCTGGAGAAGCCACGAAAAAGAACCGACTGTGGGGAAATTAAAAAAAGCAGGCTGGGTTGGGGGTTTTTTTGGGAGGGGATACGGATACAGGGACAGTGGGCAACACTGCAGGGTTGTTGTGAAGTGGGTTTTTTTTCCCCCTCAATGATTAGCAAGGAGGGTGTTAAGTTCGGAAGGTCGGGTTCATTAAGACTAGAGACTTCAGCTCAGTAACAACAGCTCTTTATTTATCGGCTAGACAAACTCTAAAGAACAGTAGCCACTCTTTTATAGATCTGGCCGCGGCTAGGCGGCCAATGACACCGCTTCAAGTCTGCCGCGCTTGGTTTTAGCCAATCGCGGCAGACCCTTAGCGAGCCAATCAAAACCGTCCAAGCTGTCCAATCAGGTAGCGGTTAAACGGACCAATGGGAACGCGGGGTTTCAAGTCTATGGATATGTAACACCCCTCCCCTCTTGGTATCGTCAAGGGGCGGGGTGACGTAGTCACGTGGTAGGCGGGTCTCCGTACCTGCCTACTTGACTTGGCGCGCTTCATTTAGTCTCTGGTCGTCGGCTGGTTCGGACAGGCTCCCCGTCGCTCTCAACTCTACTGATGGAACCGCCTGGAAGGGTGAGCCGGGCCTATAGCTGCAACTCCCGCCTGGTTCGCCCGGGTTGGTTGAGTCGTTTGCTCCGCTGCTCCCGCCTGGATTTTCTGGGCTGGTGAGCTTGTCCGGCCATTCCTTTCAGGTGAAGCACCCGCGTCTGCAACGGTTCCGAGTTTTCAGGTGAGTATGGTTGGTTTATTCTTTGGTTTTTGTCTGGGGGTGTTCTGCCTGCGTTGATTTTTTTCCGTTTTTCGATGTTTGGGGTTTCCCCCCTCTGATTTCTTTATTAATTCTTTATAGCTGCAACTCCCGCCTGATTCGCCCGGGTTGGTCGAGTCGTTTGCTCCGCTGCTCCCGCCTGGATTTTCTGGGCTGGTCGAGCTTGTCCGGCCATTCCTTTCAGGTGAAGCACCCGTCTGCAACGGTTCCGAGTTTTCAGGTGAGTATGGTTGGTTTATTCTTTGGTTTTTGTCTGGGGGGTGTTCTGCCTGCGTTGATTTTTTTCCGTTTTCGATGTTTGGGGTTTCCCCCCCCCCCTCTGATTTCTTTATTAAGGTCTGGGCTGGCTAGCCTTGACCGTAGCTGGTCAATGTGGCGCTTCCAGCTTCGCCCATCAGTTGTTTCTAGGCGGTAGGACCGGGGGCCGGTTATTTGGGTGATGCATGCGGGTACCCAGAGAGGGTCCCCGGTGAAGCTTTTCGCAAAGATGGTGTCGCCGATGTTGAATGAGCGATGTCGGCTAGTGGAGCCTGGGGGTTTCTCCGGATTATAGGTGGGATGCAAACGGTCTAGTGGAGAGCGGAGCTTTCTGCCCATGAGCAGTTCTGCTGGGCATTTGTTGGTGGTTGAGTTAGGCGTGATATGTTGTATCAGCAGCATTTTATTGATTTTTTCCTGGATATTGCTGTCCTCAATTTTTTGTATGGTTTTTTTTGTAAACTGAACCATTCGTTCCGCTCACCCATTCGCCGCCGGGTGAGCGGGCGATGTCAATGCATGTCTGATGCCTCAGGTAGCTAGGTATTGTTCAAATGCCAATGCAGTGAACTGCGGCCCATTGTCGGACACTATTACATCAGGCAACCCGTGTGTGGCAAAGAATTTGTTGAGTTTAGCTATGACGGCCTCAGTGGTTGTCTTTTTCATTGTGCAAACTTCGAGCCAATTGGAATAGGCATCAACGGTTATCAGAAATGTGTGTCCATGAGTGGGGCCAGCGAAATCAAGGTGGATTCGCGACCAGGGGCCTCTGGGTGTTTCCCATTCCAGGGGTGGTGCTGTGGGGGGTGGGGTGGATCATGTTTGTTGGCAACTGTTGCATGCGGCGACCCAGTTTTTGATCTGTCTGTCCATCCCCGGCCACCACGCGTAACTCCTTGCCAAGGCTTTCATCCGGACGATGCCCGGGTGCCCTTCGTGCAACATGTCCAATACTTTGGTTTGTAATGTTTCTGGTATCACCACCCGGTCTCCCCAAAGTATGCAGCCTTTTTGAGCAAAGAGTTCAGTTTGCCGGTTCCTGAAAGCTTTAAAGTGTTCGTCTTTGTTATTTTCCGGCCAACCTCGTTCTACCCAGCTCAAGACTCGCGCCAGCCACTTATCTTTTTTTGTCTCGCGGGCAATGTCTGGCGCAGAGAGGAGTGGGCTGGGTAGGGTTTCTATTTGGAGGACTTGGGAGGTGGGTGCTGGGTCGTCTAGCACGTCCGGGAGGGGTGAGTGGCTTAAAGCATCGGCGTGCAAAATGTCCTTGCCGGGGCGGTGTGTGAGCTGGTAGTTATAGGCGGCCAAGAACTCAGACCACCTCGTCATGCGAGGTGATAGAATATTGGGGGTGGCCTTGTTGCCCACCAATATGCCTAGCAGGGGTTTATGATCAGTAATGATTGAAAAGGTCCTACCGTAGACGTATTCGTGGAACCTTTTTACTCCGGAGATGATCGCTAGGGCTTCCTTGTCCAGCTGGCTGTAGTTTCTTTCTGGCTTGGACAGGGTTCGTGAAAAGAAGGCAATGGGTGCCTCTTTGCCATCTGGTAAGGTATGACTGAGGATTGCCCCTACTTCAAAAGGAGATGCATCGCATGTCAACGTTAACAGTAGAATTTCACTATACTGGATGAGGACTGCGTCAGAAGTTAAGAGGTTCTTTATTTGTTGAAAGGCGTTTTCCTCCCGTTTTCCCCAAGTCCAGGAAGCGGTTTTGTCCAGTAGTCTATGCAAGGGTTCTGCCACGGTCGCCTTTTGGGGTAGGAAAACATTATAAAAATTAATGAGTCCTAGGAACGCTTGAAGCTCCGCTTTGTTTTTCGGTCTGGGGGCTTCCTTGATGGCTTTGAGTTTTTTCTCGGTGGGGTGAATTCCGTGTTTGTCTAGGAGGTACCCCAAAAATTCGACTTTCTCGGTGCATAGTTGACATTTTTCTTTTTTAACTTTCAACCCAGAGTCTTTAAATTTTTGGAGTACAGCCCTTAGGCGTTTTTCTAGTTGTTTTTTATTGGCCGCTGCCACTAATACATCATCAAAGTACGGCACTACTCCCTTAATGCCTTGCAGCATCCTTTCCATGAGGCTTTGGAAAACCCGGGCGCTACGCTGGCGCCGAATTGGAGGCGGTTGCATTTAAATGCCCCTCGGTGTGTTACAATCGTTTGTGCCTCGGCGGTTTCTGCATCGACCGGTAGCTGTTGATAGGCTTGTGCCAGGTCGAGCTTTGCAAAGACCCGACCCTCCCCCCCAGTGAGTGCAGGAGGTGTTGGACTACTGGTACGGGGTAGGCACTTTGCTGCAGGGCATGGTTGAGGGTGGCCTTATAGTCACCACAGATTCTTATGGAGCCATCCGGTTTGATGGGGGTGACTATAGGTGTTTCCCAACGGGCGTGGTCAATAGGTTCCAATACCCCTTGGGCTATGAGCTTATTTAGTTGCTCGTCTATTTTGGGCTTGAGTGCAAATGGCACTCGCCGCGGTTTGAGGCGGATAGGGGCGACATCTGGGTTAAGATTGAAGGAGATTGGGGACCCCTTGTACTTGCCTAAGGTGTTGTCGAAGACCTCTTGGAAGTCCCGTGCAAGTGCCGCTTCCCAATCTTCTTCGTTGGTGTGGTGGATACCGGCCACTTCTATCCCTAGCGGCTCGAACCATTGTAGCCCGAGCAAGCTGGGACGGTCTTTGTCCACGATGGTGAGTGGCAATATGTTGGTGCGGTCTTTGAATGAGATTTTGAAATGCCCAATGCCGGTTACGGGGATGCGGTTCCCTTGGTAGTCTCTGAGGATCAGCTTTTGGTCGCTTAGTTCATATCGGCGTATGCTGGGTATTAGACGCTTGATGGTGTGCCAGGAGACCATGGAGAGGTAGGATCCGGAGTCCACTTCCATGGAGCACGGTTGGTTTTCGATGTTTACCGTTATGCATACTTTTCGGGCGTCTATGGTGGAAGAATGGCCGATGACAACCGTTTGATGGGTCTCTTCTTTCCGCGGCGCTTCGTTGAATCGCTTGGTCTGGCCGTCTCGGCTCCATCGGCTGACAGTCTGGCGGTCCCGATGCTTTGGGGGGGTGCCGTCTCATCGTCTCGGGCTACCTCCTCGACACCGGGGGCTAAGGTTGCGTTTGTTTCGGCATACTTTTGCGATGTGCCCCCGCTTCTCGCAATGCCAACAAATGGCATCAAGAAAATGGCATTCAGAGCGGGGGTGATCGCCTCCGCATCCGGCGCATTGAAACCCCGACTTACGACCCCGCCGGTCTCGTCGATCGCGTTCCGACTGGATCCGGTGGATTTCTTCCTCCTCATAGTTGCTGTCAGAGGGGGATTCGGTGTTGCCGTGGTGGGTAGAGGTGGTGTGTTTCTCTGATGGTGAAGCTGTTTCGCTGACAGGGTGGCGGTCGGCTCCGTTCGATCGCCGCATTCGAGCCGCTGATTTGCGGGTTGCTTCTGTGGCAGTTGCTTCGGCTATGGTGTCGGCGAGGGAGATACTGCCCCTCGCCATCAGCTTGCTCTGTAGTGTGAGGTCTTTTAGGCCAAGGACGACCCGGTCTCGCATGGCCTCTTCTAGGTCAGTGAATCCGCACAACCCTCCTAGGTCCCTTAGATCAGCTACGAATTCGCTGACGCTCTCGCCCTCACGCTGGTCTCTTTGGTAAAAGTCGTGCCGGCGGATGAGAGTGGGCACGGCTGGAGCGTAGTGGTTTCGGAGGATGGGTGCGAGGTCGTCCCAGTCCATCGCCTTGACGTCTGCCGGTTTCGCCAAAGCCTTGGCCATTTTAAATACGGTGGGTCCGCAGTGTGTTAAAAATACGGCCCGTTTCTGGTTTCCGTTGGCGTCCTTCAGGTTGCTGCATTCCAAGAACATCTGAAACCGATCGATGTAGGACTCCCAGTCTTCAGTGGCCGGGTTAAAGGTGGTGTGGCGTTGCTGGCCATCTTGATGGTCGTTTCGCGCAGTTTACCACGTGCTGGATTGTCTCGTTGTCTTCTCTATCCCACCCTCGTCGCCAGTGTTAAGTTCGGAAGGTCGGGTTCATTAAGACGAGAGACTTCGGCTCAGTAACAACAGCTCTTTATTTATTGGCTAGACAAACTCTAAAGAACAGTAGCCGCGGCGGCTCTTTTATAGAGCTGGCCGCGGCTAGGCGGCCAATGACACCGCTTCAAGTCTGCCACGCTTGGTTTTAGCCAATCGCGGCAGACCCTTAGCGAGCCAATCAAAACCGTCCAAGCTGTCCAATCAGGTAGCAGTTAAATGGACCAATGGGAACGCGGGGTTTCAAGTCTATGGATATGTAACAGAGGGTGTGTTATTTTTTTAATTCTTCTTTTCGGTCCTGGAGTCATTATGCAGCTGTCCCAAAGCTGTCAGGGTTTCAGGCCTTGAAATTTGGTTATTAAGAGTTTGTGCGTTGGGCATCCTTGCAATTTTTGCTTTTTGTCCATTTAAATATATATATATATATATATATGTTATGGCTCCCCCGTTTGCTCCCACGTTGCTGTAAACGAGCTTCAATACGTAAGCACTGAACTATCAATGCATCCAAAGTTAAAGCCCGCTCTGCATGGACTAGCTCATCCTTGATGGCATCAGACAAGCATTCCTGGAATGCAGCCATATGAGCCGGTTCGTTCCAGTTAGAGTCCATGCACAACAAACGAAATTCTGCCACGTATTCCTGTAGTAAACGTTTCCCCTGCTTAATATCCATTAGCCGTCTGTCCACAGTTTGTACCTTAATGGGATCCTTAAACATCACCCTCATTTGTTGGAGGAAACCCTGGAAATTGTTCAATAACGGGCTATCTTGAACTAACAAGGGAGTAGCCCAATTGGCAGCCTGCCCAGTTAATAAACTAATCATAAAGCCTACTTTAGCCCGGTCGGTTGGAAAGTCTTCAGGTCTCAGAGAGATAAACAATTGGCATTGACCCATAAATGCCGGGAACCTGTCCATTTGCCCAGAAACTTTCTCTGGCATGGATACCGGGCTTTTCCTCACAGGAGGGGCAGGGGAAGCAGCAGCAGTGCTTGGTAAGCTGGAAACATAATTCAGCAATTGTGTTACCTGATTTTGAAGTGTCACGTTACTTTGCAAAAACTGAGTTATTTGTTCTTGTTGTTGCTCTACCAAACGCTGCAGTTGATTTGAATCCATCTTGCTTCAAAGATGGTTTGTTTGTGGTCAGGAACAAAAATGTTATGGCTCCCTCTTCAGAGTTCAAACAACACAAAACCAAAAGCAGCCGTTCCAAAACTTAAATCCAACAGAAAGGAGTTCTACAAGATTATATTCCACACGCCCTGTTTATCAAAACAGTCCTGGCACAAATTCTCAAAGCTCCGAGCCTCTGCTGAAAACCTCTGCACGTAATCAGTCACTTTGTTCCTGACAATCTTCCCCCACACAGCTGTGTCCTTTTATGCTCCTTGAGGCAACGTGCTAATTACTGACTCGCCCTCCTCCTTCTAACTGAGTTTGCCTCCGTAAACCACCTAGATGGGCGTGTCAATCTCCTAAATCAACGTCTGGCTTGATGCCTCCTCACAGCTTGACGTTTCAGCCTCCTTCTGGTTCTGGCATCAAGCCACGATCTTTCAGCTTCCTCGCTCGACTCTTCTGACTCATTTTGTGGATCAATTGCTGGCATGAATGAGGTCGAGGGTTCAGGCGAAGAGTGTCTGTGTGATAACCTCTCATCCCCCTGGCTCACATCTGTGTCTTCTAATAATTCAGACTCCAAATTCTCAGCAGGCTCCAGCCTTTCATCCTCAGAGTCATCAGAGTCAAAACTCACAGCAGGATCAATCCTTTCAGTCACAACATATATATATATATATATGTGTGTGTGTGTGTATGTGTATGTGTATGTATATGTATATGTATATATGTATATATGTATACACACAAATATATATATATATATATATATATATATATGTATGTATGTATGCATGTATGTATATGTTTTCTTAAGTTTTCGCGGGTACTTGTTATTCAGCTTTGTTCGGGTATTTTCCCATGTCATTATAGTTGTGCTTTTAAAGTTGTAGCAACGTTTCGGCAGAATCTCATCTGCCATCATCAGGCTTCTGTATTGTGTTTGTCTATTATATATTATACTATATATACTATATACTATAGTATATACTATATACTATACTATAGTATATACTATATACTATACTATAGTATATACTATATACTATACTATAGCATATACTATATACTATACTATAGTATATACTATATACTATACTATAGTATATACTATATACTATACTATATTAGAAACACCAATCAAGCAGAACACAGCAAACTCCAAGACCAATAAACACAGACCAAGACTCCCAACCAATCAGGATGAAGAAAAAACCATTCTGGCACAGCAGTAGGCTAGCCCCAAATTTAAAACAGAAACAGCTGTGAAAGCCTGACTCACAGACGAACACAATACAGAAGCCTGATGATGGCAGATGAGATTCTGCCGAAACGTTGCTACAACTTTAAAAGCACAACTATAATGACGTGGGAAAATACCCGAAGAAAGCTGAATGCCATACATGTAAGTACCCGCGAAAACTAAAGAAAACAAATATATATATATATTTATATATATATTCTTTTCTATAAGGGAAGCTGTCTAGATTTGCCTCAAAGTGAGCACACAACTGTGTTTCTAAACTGTGGCCACTTTTAAGACCGGTGGACTTCAACTCCCAGAATTCCCCAGCCAGCAAATGCTGGCTGGGGAATTGTGGGAGTTGGAGTCCACCCATCTTAAGAGTTCTCAAGCCTGAGAAACATTCTTCTAAGTCCGATGTTTCTATTTCCCCCCAAAGATGCAGTCAATTAAGTTGCCCACACCAGTATCTGTGCAAAAAATACATATTCCAAGGCAAAATTTTAAAATGCATGAAATGATACCAACAAAGTGATGGCTTATTGTTTTAAACTTTACAGAAGACCCACTAAGACGACTTAAAAGGATTTGGGTCTGGCCTGTCTATAGAAAAGAAGAATTAGGGGTGACATGGTAGCATGTATTTCAGTATTTGAGTGGCTGCCCCAAAGAAGAAGAGGGGGTCAATCTATTATCCAAAGCACCAGAGGACAAGACAAGAAACAACTGATGGATACTAACCAAGGAGAGAAGCAACCAGGAAATAAGGAGAAAGTTCCTAAACAGTGAGGACAGTTAACCAGTGGAACTGCTTGCCACCAGAAGTTGTGGGTGCTCCATCACTGGAGGTTCTCAAGAAGAGACTGGACAGCGGAGTTCCGGTCTTCAGCGCTTCGGGGCAGGCAGGAATCCGCGACTGTGCGCGGTTTCTGCCTGTGCTCGCTGCCCGAGTGCCCTGAGCCACCCAGCTTCAGGGCTAGCCACCTCCGTAGAAGGTGGCGAAGACAGGGGGGACCTGGCAGGGTCAAGAGATATCGCACCTCTCTTTCCTAGCCGGCTAAACCCCCTTTTCCGAAGGCAGCTGAGCGGCGGTCAGAAATGGCCGCCACATAGAAGCGCTCAGCCGGAAAAAGAAAGCGCAGGAGGAGCTGTGAAGAAGTGAAAGTGTTTTTTGCTGACCGGGATAAAGTAACAGCGAAAGTACCCTGGAACTTAAAATTTGCCAAAGATACATCGTTTCCAGAAATTTACAAGCGGCGAATGGAAGTTTAAAAGGGAAAGTTTTTCTCTTTTCACTCTCCTTCCTAACGTGACAGCGAATAGAACCGCAAGAGAAATCGGAAAACCCGCATTGGAGGTAATTAAATGCTAAAGAGATAAGGATTTCTGAACATTTTTTTTAAAAAAAACCCTTTTTTGCTGTAAGTGGGAAGGGAGAGGAAAAAAAATTGGAGCAGAATTTGAAAGTAAGGAGGAGATTGCCTAGAATTTTAAAGAGCTATTAAATATTAACAAGACTTCTAAAAGATACATTTTAACTGGAACTTTGTGACTAAACAGTAACCCCAGAAAGAGAAAGGGAAGAAAGAAGAAAGTACTAAAAGAAACAGCTTATTTGGATTGTTTGGTGATTTTGGAACTTTTGGGAACTATCTTTGATTAAAAGCACTTGGGTGATTGTTTTGGAAAAACTTTTTCTCTCTACAATGGCATCACTTGTGGATGAATTGAAAATTGAATACAAAAAATACAAAAAAGAAGAACAAGAAGGGAAAGATTCTCTTGGCACTCTTTTTCGATTTTTAGAAATGGCGGTTTGTACTTATGAAAAGCTGACTGCGCAACAGGATGAATGGGATAAAGAAGAAGCCATCTTTGATGAACAAGTGACTCTATTTGGGGAAGGAAAGGAGAAAGAGGAAAAGAAAAAGGGGACTTTAAGATTTGAAAAAACAACCAAAAAAGAGAAAAATAAGGTGAAAAGTGGATACAATGTTAGAAAACAACAGAAAGGGGGAAAGCAGAAGAAGAAAAGGGAGGTGGAGAGACAAGGGGGTAAAAAGGACAAGGAGAAGAATAAGCAAGGGAGAAAGGAAGGGATGAGAAGCCTCAATGGTGGGGAACAAGATGTAAAGAAACAAAATTCTTTTAGAGACAATGGGTAAACTTAATTGAAAAAGGGATTCTGCAAAGGTACATAAGATTGTATTTTTATATTTGTATTCAGAAATAATGTTAGGAAATTGGAAGCAACATGTAATCAAAAATGGGATAAAATATTTAGTGTAATTTAATGAAATTTTTGTGAAGAAAAAGAAGGCAATGAAATAAATGAGAGAATTGAAGTAGAAGTGGGAACATTTTAATGAAATAATGATTTAAAATATGTGATCTGGGGGGGGGATAACTATGGAAAGCATAAGTGTTCCCATAAAAGTATGATATTTAATTGAAAAGTAACATGTAAAGTGTTTAAGATATAAATGAATATTAATATTAATGATTAGATTTGTATTGGCATTGATAGTTGTTTTTAACTACATCATATACCTATAATTTTTTTTCTATAAAAAACATTGTGTAATTTTAGTATGTACTAAACAGAATCCCAATGCAAGTTATGTATTATATTAAGTATTATAAATTTAGGGGAAAGAGTTAAAGGCGTCATACTCCAATCAGTGTACAGGAGAAGTTTTGTTTAAAGAGAAAAGATAAATGGATAGCTGGAAACAGAACAGACAAAGAATAATAAGTATTATGATTTGAACTGAGATGAGATAAATAAAACTAAGAAAGTTAAAAGAGGTGAGAAGTTATATAGAAAATTGAAAATGGTAATAAGATATGGAATGGTATATAAAATGAATATGAATTTGAATTTGTGTCTGTACGAAGAGTTGTAACCCGGGATCAAGCAGCTTTCAGAAAAGATGTTCTATGTTTTTATATTTTATGTTTTGTTTGTTTGTGTACTGTCTTTGAAAATCAATACAATTGTAAAAAAAAAAAAAAAAGAAGAAGAGACTGGACAGCCATTTTTCTGGAATGGAATAGGATCTCTTGCTTGAGCAGGGGGCTGGACTAGAAGACCTCTAAGGTCCCTTCCAGCTCTGTGATTCTATTCTATTGCATTAAGAGTCGTATGGAGCCAGTCCTGTCGGCACTCAGGTAGTTTATTGGCTGTCTGGCTAGGAATCTTCCTCAAAAAGACAGTTAAACCAAATCTCTCTCCGCCATCAGCAAAGGGATCCAAACCAATTTCCTGCAGGTCACTTTCTTACTCCTGTCCTTTTTCCCAGAGGAAGCAGCAAATCTGGATTGTTCTTCTCTCTCTTTGGATGGCCCCGGGTTCCGATTTGCCCTGCCAGTCCATTCCCAGCGCCCAGACTGATTCTGTCTGCCATCATTCCCGCATTGCAGAGGAAAGCAGCTCTCCAGGAAGACGTAAAAGGATTCCAGTTCCAGATCTGGGGAAAAAATCAGCTCCCCTGTTTCTCCTTCACACATCCAAGTCATCGGGATCTTCATCATGAAAATCATCGGTGGCGTCCGGTTCGCAGTAGATTTTGCCTTCCTCTGTCGACGTCTGCAGCAGAGAGGATTTCCTGGGAGGGGAGAAGAAAGCACACACACACACACAGAGAACATAGTATTTGTCTATCTGTCTATCATCTCCCTCTCTTTCACACATCTTTATCTATTCATCCATCCATCCTCTGGAAGTGGTGGGTGCTCCTTCATGAAAACTGGAGGTTTTCATGAAGGGATTGGACAACCATTTGTCTGAAATGCTATAAGGTCTCCTGCTTGAGCAGGGGGGTGGACTAGATAGCCTTCAAGGTCCCTTCCAATCTTTTGATTCTACGGTCTATCTAACCTCCCCCCCCACCCCATCTATTTACCTACCTACGTGTTATCTATCTACGTGTCTGTCTTTCTGTCTCTGTCTATCTGTCGGTCAATTTATTTCAAGAAAAGATCCATCTATGTCAAGAAAAGCATCTATACCTATCTTTCAATAAAAGATCTATTTATCTGTCTATCGATTTCAACAAAAGATCTATTTCAAGAAAAGTATCTATGGCAGGGGTGGGATTCTACCAGTTCGCACCTATTCGCTAGAACCAGTTGTTAACATTCTAAGCAGTTAGGAGAACTGGTTGTTAGAAGAAATTACTGGCCTAATCCTGTAAGGAAGACAGGAAGGAAACATTCTGGTGTTGCTTACAGAAACTGCCTCTCCATTAACCCTTATTACACTCTTGGCAGGACTAGACTTCCTGTCTCTGGAACTTTTCTGGAGTTTTTTTTCCCCCTCCTTTGCTGGTACTTTGCTTGTGTGGAGTGACCATTCAAAGTTACAATGGCACTGAAAAAAGTGACTTATGACCATTTTTTACACTTATGGCTGTTGCAGCATCCCCACAGTCATGAGAGGCCAGGTGAGGAGATGCGTGCCTTGATGTGAGTGATATTTTAGTTGGCCACACCCAGCTAATAACATGACCACCAAACCATGTCCACCCAGTCACATGACCACCAAGCCACGCCCACCACCTAAGCAAAGCCCACAGAACTGGTTAAAATATTTTAGTCCCAACCCTGATCTATGGTACCTACCTACCTACCTACCTACCTGTTATCTATCTGTCTATGTGTCTGTCTGTCTCTGTCAATTTATTTCAGGAAAACATTCATCTATCTACTTCAAAAAAGCATCTATATCTTTCAAGAAAAGATCTGTCTATTTATCTATATCAATTTCAAGAAAAGATCTATTTCAAGAAAAGTTATCTATCTATCTATCTATCTAATCTTGAGGTTCTTAAGAAGAGATTGGACAGCCATTTGTCTGAGATGTTAGGGTCTCCTGCTTGAGCAGGGGGTTGGACTAGATGACCTCCAAGGTTTCTTCCGTCTCTGTTTCTCTGTCATTCTACTTAGTGATGACATTGATGTGCTGCCTATCTTACTAACCAAGCAACTCCTAATGGGAGGAAGAACCAAGATGCATTCGACGTAACCTCACAGAGGTGTGAGGTACTTTATTTTTTATTTATAGATTTGCATAACGCCTTTAACTATAGCCCTTAGACTTATATACCACTTCACAGAGCTTTCCAGCCCTCTCTAAGTGGCTTACAGAGTCAGCCTATTGCCCCCAACAATCTGGGTCCTCGTTTTACCCACCTTGGAAGGATGGAAGTCTGTCAACCTTGAGCCTGGTGAGATTCAATCTGTCCAATTGCAGGTAGCCGACAGGCAGCAGAAGTAGCCTGCAGTACTACACTCTCACCACTGCACCACTAGGGCTCATGTTAGTTATTACTTTTACAAATAACTTAAGGTGCAAACATATCCAACATGCCCTTCTTCCTCCTCCTCCTCTTTTCCCCACAACAACCACCCTCTGAAGTGGGTTGGGCTGAGAGGGGGACTGTCCCAGCTGGCTTTCCTGCCAAAGGTGGGACTAGAACTCACCATCTCCTGGTTATTGGCCCAAAGTCACCCAACCAGCTTTTATGCTGAAGGCAGAACTAGAATTCACATGTCCTAGTGATTGGTTCAAAGGCACCCTGCCAGCTTTCAAACTTAAGGCAGAACTAGAACTCATCTTCTCCTGCTTTCTAACTGGTGCCTTCACCACTGGGCCAAACTGGCTCTTAAGGAATGTTCCAACTGAATTTTAATATATTTTTTTAAAATATAGTTCTCCATATAAGGAATGTGCCAATTAAATCTTGGTCCATTGCACCCAAAAGCTGCCAAGTGGGCTCCGTTTAACCAAGTTTTCCCTCTATTTAAGATTTTGTATTTGTAGGTTTCTTCTCTCCTTCAACAGGGGCTTCTCTCCTTGCCAAATATTCTAAGCCACCCCCAGACGTTTTTTGCGGAGCGAGTTGGACAGCCTATAAATTTTAATATATGTTTAAATGAAATATGTGAGAGGAAACGACAAAGGGACGAAAAAAGTCCTTTTCCTCACTGAAGTGGTACGGGAGAGGCACCGATTCCCTGGCTTGGTGGTCGGCCTCCGTGAGATGCACATTGAAGGTCAGGCGGGCTGTCGGATCAACCTGGAAAGATCTCCAAGATCAATGGCGTTCGTGGATCGAAGGAAAGAAAGAAAAGATCCCCCTGTGCTAAAGGCTTAGTTTAGCCCAGTGTTTTTCAGACCTGGCAACTTTTAAGATGGGGAGGGGGGGCTTCAACTCCCAGAATTCGCCAGTCAGCCATGCAGTTGGGTTGGCAATATACAGTATAAACCAGGATAGTCATTTAATACTGTTGTATCTTTAAGAGAATGCTGTAATTGTGATTGGCTGAGGTTCCTCCGACGGCCATAAGATGGAGCCAGAAACCTGGTTTGTTCTCTTCTTGCATTTCCCTATTGCCTTTTCCCTATCATCGTTCTGCTTGGATTGCTGTGAGTCTTGCAACTGTTAGCAAACTCCGTTTACTGAACTTTGTTTATGATACTGGACTTCGTTTTTGGATTATCCCTGGACTGATTGTATTGAATACTACCTGCTTTAACCGTGTATGATTTGGACTGTTTGTTGGACTTTGTTTACCCGTTTACTGGAAGTAAAACCTACATTTTACTATTCAGTGTATCTGTATGCTGGTTGTGTGTTATTCAACACCACTCTCACTATGTTTTCCTGAGTGCACTCATTCTCTTAACAGGGAATACCTCAACAATGCCTATTTTTCTTTTCTTTTTCTTGTATCCCTTTAAAGCAGAGAGATTGCAGTGGAAGGGATTGTAAGAGAGCAAGCAGGCCACAATGGGTGTACATGTCAAAAGGAGTGTGTTTGTGCCAGGGAATTCTGGGAGTCAAAGTCTACCCATTTCAAAGTTGCCAACTTTGAAAAACCCTAAAGAAGAGAAGGAACATGGATGATTGAAGGGCGATCCCAAGGAAGGCAGGGTGGATTCATTCTCCAAAACTTTCAAAGGTAGGACACAAACCAACAGGTGGACAGGTTTTGGAGTGGAGGGGTCCAAATTTGAAATAAGGAGAAATAATATCCTGTCTGTCTGTCAGAACATTGAAGGAATGGAAGAACTTCCTTTCTGGAATTATGGATGCTCCATCGCTGGATGATTCCAAGCAAAGATTGGACAGCCATTCGTCTGAGATGGTGTAAGATCTCCTGACTTGAGACCTAGGGGCTGGACTAGAACAGAGGTCGCCAAACGAGCCACAGAATCAGTGCCAACTCATTCGAACAACCACCTTGCTTAGCAATGGGAATTCTGGTCCCCTATGGTGGCCGTTAAGTCAACAATGTTGCATTATTTCTAAAATATCTGCTTCTATTGCATTACTAGCTCGATCCCCATGCTTCGCTACGAAACTATGCGGTGGAGCTTAGTTTTTGGGGAGGAAAATAAGGGGGGAAAATTCTGCCTCTGCCTACCAGCATCTATCGTATTCATCTGGCTAGCATCCTGTCAGTGTGTGAGAGAGTTGAGGGCTGTTTGGAAACTGAAAGAGTATTTGCTGGGTGAGCAAGGAGACAGCAAGGAGCCTAGGCATGGCTTAGCTCAACTGTTGTATACTAAAGCTACTTGCTGCTGTGAAACTGAAACTCCTCTCCTCTGCTTGTGTTTTGCATTTGGAAGAGATTTGTTTTTTTCAGATGGGGAGGGGGAGTAGAACTCCTTAGCATCAGAGTGTGTTATAATAATAATATAGGAAATACTCTAAATGCTCTGATGGTCATTTGGAAAAATCCTTTCTTAGTGAGCCCCTAGAAGCCAAGAGGAACAGACGTGCCCATTCCTGGATTTCTTTGTCCCTGACAAAGAGCCCACCTGAATCCCCACCACCACCAACAAACCAAACTCTGCTCCCAATTCATCTGTCAGAAGCCCGAGGCACGTGCCGCAATGGGTTCCCGTCCTCCTTCTGCCTCATCCTCTCTGGAAATGCCTTTCGGTGGCAGCTCGCTGAGGAATTTGAACCCGAACCTGGGGAGGATGCTGAAGAGCTCCGTCTGGGGAGGGAAGGGCAAGAATGAGTGTGGGGGGGAGGTGAAGGGGAAGCACGAATCTTCCACTCACTCACAGGTAGTCCTTGACTTATGACCACTGTGGAGTCCAACGTTTCCATCAGTAAGTGAATCAGTTTACTGAATGGGGCCCCGTTCGACAGCCGCTGAGTGAATCCCTGCAGCTGTTCAGTTAATAACGCAGTCCGTCTTCCCTGTCGACTTTGCGACACGGCGACCATCATAAACATGAACCACTTGCCAAGCCACTGAGTTTTGATCCCGTGACCTTAGGGACGCTGCAACGGTCGTTACATGTGTTAAAATGGCTGAGTCCCTTTTTTTTCGGTGCCATTGTAAGTTCGAACAACACTAAAGGTTGCAAGTTGTATTACCATTGAAGGAACTCAGGTTTTGCGTCCCCACGCAATCTTGTAGATTGAGGGGTGGGGGGGTGTCCAACCTTGGCAGCTTTTAAGACCTGCGGACTTCAACTCCCAGAATTCCTCAGCCAGCATGGCCGCTATCTTGTGTGGGGGGAGGGCAAGCTGGAATGCTAGTCCTCATGGTTACAATTGAGGTGCTTCCAAGCAAGAGGGGTGGCAAATAAATTTAATAATTAAATAGTGAAAAAACTGCCATTCAGCCTCCATCCAGGGAGGCCCAAATGCCCAGATGGCATTTTATTTTTTATTTTTTTATGATACAATATTGAGAAACTATTTCAAGGGCATCTCAAGCAATTGATGGCCTTAAGCAATTAATCTCAAGGTCTATCATCTATTATAGATCTATGTTCCTATGCATATCTACCTCTATCTACCTTTCCTTCCTTCCTTTTCTTCTTCTTCCTATCTCGTTCCTTCCTTTTCTTCTCCCCATTTTCCTTTCCTTTTTCTTCCTTTTCTCCTTCCTTCCTTCCATCCTTCCTAGCAACCTACCTACCTACCTATCATCTATCAGCCAGGAAGAAAAGAACAGGGTGAAAGGCGAAATTCCATTTCTTCCTCATACATTTAACGTCGGATGAAAAGACGTTTCCCTGCATTTCTGACCCCAGAACCGAGCTTTTGCCGCCTGCGCTGCCTTTGCCGTGGGTCAAAGCAGCCCTACCTGGACCCTCTCACCTTCTGCAGAAGCCGGTTCCCCCTCTTCCTATGGAGGACGACAGTGGTTTGGGGTCTCCCCTCCTCACCCTGTCCCGGCTGCAGGGCTATCACCAGGCGGGCCAGGGCCTTCAGCACATCCAGCTGGGCCGACAGGTGCAAATCCCTGTGGACGAGGGCCACAATCCAGACAATTTTCAGCCCTGCGGAGGAAAGGAGGTTTTGGAGGAAACCCCAAGGCGGCTCGTTCCTTCAAGCGGCCTCAGGATTCCCTCAGACCTTGAGGAGATTCACTGGGAAGAGAGGAACAGAACCGGGCAGTGGCTGAATCCTGACACAAGGGAAGTAAGTCCAAAAACTTCCTTGTGGAGTAAACTATCTGTCTGTCCGTCTGTCTTTCTGTCTTTAATCAATTATAATAGATCTATGTATCTATGGAGCCTTGGTGGCGCAGTGGTTAGAGTGCAGTACTGCAAGCTACTCCTACTGCAATTTGGCAGTTCAAATCCCACCAGGCTCAAGGTTGACTCAGTCTTCCATCCTTCCAAGGTGGGTAAAATGAGGACCCAAATAGTTTTGAGAGGGCTGTAAAGCACTATAAAGCGGTATATAAGTCTGTTACTGCTCTCTCTCTCTCTCTCTCTACACACACAGAGAGTATACCTATCTACCTCTCTTTCTTCCTTCCTTCTTACCTACCATCTATCTCTCTAAGAAATCTATCTATCTATCATCTATCTATCTATCTATCTATCTATCTATCTATCTATCTATCTATCTATCTATCTATCATCTATCTATAGCACTTACTTATATACTGCTTTACAGTGCTTTACAAGCTTCTCTAAGCAGGTTTACAGAGTCAGCCTCTCGCCCCCAACAGTCTGGGTCCTCGTTTTACCCACCTTGGAAGGAGGGAAGGCTGAGTCAACCTTGAGTCAGTCAGGTTTGAACTGCTGGCAGTGGCAGAGAAAGAAAGAAAAGAAAAGAAAAGAAAAGAAAAGAAGAAAAGAAAAGAAAAGAAAAGAAAAGAAAAGAAAAGAAAAGAAAAGAAAAGAAAAAAAGAAAGAAAGAAAGAAAGAAAGAGAAGGGAGGGAGGGAGGGAGGGAAGGAAGGAAGGAAGGAAGGAAGGAAGGAAGGAAGGGAAGGAAGGAAGGAAGGAAGGAAGGAAGGAAGGAAGGAAGGAAGGAAGGCTGAGTCAATCTTGAGCCTGGTGAGATGCGAACTGCCAAATTGCAGGCAGCTGGCAGTCAGCAGAAGGAGTCCTGCAGTACTGCTTCCAAACCACTGCAGCACCGAGGCTCAACCTCCCCATTCTTCCCTCCCCACACACCCCTCTTCGCTCACCAGCCGCATTCGCTCTCCTGGGCAGCTGTGCCAGCACCTGGCAGACGGAGGGAAAGGGAAGGCGAAGGAGCAGCCAGCTGAGGGAATCCAGTACCAGTGTGGTGGATCCCCATGAGGTGGTGGCCAGGCGGGATGCCAATTCCGAAGCGGACAATTCCCCCAGGGTCAGGCCGCTGCCCCTCCCGGACCAGCCCAAGGGTTCGGGGAAAGCATCTTGAAACGATATCCTGGAAGGAAGCACATTACAGGCAGTCCACACATCGAACCCCACATTTCTGCTTGCTAAGCGAGACATGTGTGAAGTATTTGACCCATTTTATGACCTCTCTGGCCACGTTGTTAAGTGAAGCACGGCTGAAAGTATAAGGCGGCCACGAGGATGCTAAAAACAGTTGTGTGAAAAACCTGGTCACAGGTCAATTTTTTTCCAGTGCTCAACGGTCACTCAAGAAATGGTTGTTAACCAATAAAAGATAATATTCATTGCTCGGGGTTGAAATAAGGAATCCTCGGTGGTCTCTGAGCTTGGTTGCTTCCCTGGAGACGTTTCATGACCCAGCTATTATTATTATTTTTTTATAAACAAGTTTTATTTTCAAGACAAACAATACATAGATACACATAAAACAAAACATAAAAGCATAAAAAATCTCTTATCTGAAAGTTGCTTAGTCCCGGGTTAAAACTCTTGGTACAGACACAAATTCAAATTCATATTCATTTTACATACCATTTCATATCTTATTAACATTTTCAGTTTTCTATATGTCTTCTCCTCTCCTTTAAATTTTCTCAATTTTATTTTATTTATCTCCTCTCAATTCATATCATAATATTTATTATTCTTTGTCTGTTCTATTCCAGCCAGCCCTTTATTTTCCTTCTTTAAAAAAAAGAAAAAACTTCTCCTGTACACTATATGGAGTATGATGCCTTTATCTCTTTCCCCTACATTTATAATACTTAATATAAAACACATGACATATATTGGGATTCTGTCTGGTACATTCTAAAATTATATTATCAAAAATAATACAAATCTATTCATTAGTATTAATATTCATTCATATCTTAAACATTTAAATCATTACTTTTCAATTAAATCACATACTTTTATGGGAGCCCTATTTTCCATAGTTATATATTATATCCCTCATCATATATTATAGCTCATTATTTCGTTAAAAAGTACCTCCTTCTACTTCAATTCTCATTTCACAAGAAATTTTGCTAGTATACCATATTCTAATCATTAATATTAACAATCATTTATATCTTAAACATTTTATCCATTTCAATTAAATATCATGCCTTTGTGGGAACACTTATGCTTTTCAAAAATTATTACCCTCCCCCCACATCACAATCTTGAATCATGTTTCATTACAGTACTCCCTTTTCTTAACCAAAAATTTCACTAATTTATGTTAAATATTTTATCACATTTTAGGTTACATATTGTTTCTAATTTTCTATGTTTACTTCTAAATACAAGTATAAAAATGCAGTCTTATGTACCTTTCTAGAATCCCTTTAACCATAAAGCTTATCCATTATCTCTAAAAAAAATTTGCTTCTTAACATCTTGCTCCCCACCATTAGGACTTCTCATCCCTTCCTTTCTTTCTTGTTTCTTCTTCTCCTTGTCCTCTTTAACCCCTTGTCTCTCCACCTCCCTTTTATTCTGCTTTCCCCCTTTCTGTTGTTTCTTAACATAATGTCCCCTTTTCACCTTATTCTTCTCTTTTTGGGCTATTTTTCCAGATCTTAAAGACCTTTTTCCCTTTTTCTCTTGCTTTTTCTCTTCTCCAGTCAAAGTCATTTGTTCATCAAAGATGGCTTCTCCTTCTTCTTTGTCCCCATCATCCTCATTCTGCTTCACATAAGTATAAACCGCCATTTCTAAGTATTGAAAAATAGTGTCAAGACCATCTTCCCTCCTTGTTTTTCTCTTTCAAATTTTTGATATATAAGTTCCAATTCATCCATAGATGATGCCATTGTGTAGAGAAAAAGTTTTTCCAAACAACCACCCAGATGATTTAATCAGAAGTAATTTCCAAAGGTTCCAAAGTCACCAAACAATCCAAACAGACTATTTCTTTTAGATACCTTCTTCTTCTTCACTTTCTCTTTCTGGGGTTAAAGTAATCACAAATCCTTTTCAAATATATTTTTTGGAAGTTTTTAAACTCTTTGTAATTCTAGGCAATCTTCTCCTTATTTTCAAATTTTGCTCTAATTCTTTTTTTTCACTCTCCCTTCCCACTCACAGCCAAAAAGGTTTTTTGTTTTTTTCCGCTGTCACTTTAGGAAGGAGAGTAGAACAAAGAAAAACTTTCCCCTTTAGAATATTTGCAGCTTAAAACTCTCACAGGGAACAATATATACTTAGCAGCCTTCAAGATTCCAGGTCATTTTCTCCCGTCTTGTCCCGGTTAGAATCAACTTTCACTTTTCTTTCAGCTTCCTCCCTCCTGCACCTGCTTGTCCGGCTGCAGCTTTCTTCGTGGCGGCCATTGCTGACCGCCGTTCCTCCGCCTCGGGAAAAGGGGTTTAGCCGGCTGGGGAGGGGTTTGCGACACCCCAAACCCCTTGCCGGATCCCCCTGTCTTCAGCTGCCTCTGCGGGGCAGCTATATCCCCAGATCCAAATGGATCGGGGGAACCTTGGCGGTGAACGCAGCAGGGATCGCGACGGTCGCGAATCCCTGCCGCCGCCGAAAGGTTGCAAACCGGAAGTCCCCATGACCCAGCTATTATTGTATACCTTGCTGGCTGTGTACCGCACACTGAACCACAAAGTAAGTGACCCACACAAATCCCAGAAAGCTGAGTGGACGAAGCACAGCTCAACATCAGCAAGAACCAGAGGTCTTTTTGCAAATGTTACGGACTGGCTCACAGTGGGCAGCCAAAAAAGCCAATGCAATCCTAAATTGCATTAACAGAGGCATACAATCCAATTCAAGGGAGGTATTAATACCACTCTGTAAAGCCTTAGTTAGACCACACCTAGAGTATTGCATCCAGTTTTGGTCACCACCCTATAAAAAAGATGTTGAGACTCTGGAAAGAGTGCAGAGAAGAGCAACCAGGATGATGAGGGGACTGGAGGATAAAACATAGGATGCAGGAACTTGGCCTGGCTAGTCTAGGGAAGAGAAGGACCAGGGGAGACAGGAGAGCATCTTCCAATATTTGAGGGGCTGCCACAGAGAGGAGGGGGAGTCAAGCTATTTTCCAAGGCACCTGAAGGCCAGACAAAGAATAATGGATGGAAACTGAACAAGGATTCAACCTGGAAATAAGGAGGAATTTTCTGACAGTGAGAATAATCAACCAATGGAACAGAAGTTGCCTTCAGAAGTTGTGGGAGCTTCATCCCTGGAGGCTTTCAAGAAGAGATTGGATTGCCCTCTGTCAGAAATGGTGTAGGGCCTCCTGCTTTGGCAGGGGGGTTGGACTAGATGACCTCCAAGGACCCTCCCGATTCTGTTCATGTGCTTTCAGATTTTTCCCACATACAAACACAAGCACACACACACATATACTTACCGGGAGGTCACTTCAGTGCTCAGCCCAACCTTGAATTCCAATTCTGGGAGCTCAAAGCTGAGAACGTGGATGGACTCTGCCCTAGAGAGAAAAAAATCAAGCTGTTGTTACAGCAACCATGTTCACACTCCTAAATGGAAAAAAAAACATTTTGGTCCCGGCAACCAAATGTAGGCTAGTTCGCTCTATCGTGTGCCACGTAGCAACCTCTGGTTGTAAAAGCTAGACTTTAAAAAAAGCAAAATGGGAAGAAAAAACAACTCGTTTGAACTGGAGGGGTGCCTGCATAGTCCTTGGACAAGCAACTACTGGAACATAGGTCCCTGGAAGGCAAAATCACCGGAGAAAGCAATTGTGATGCCAACAATTGACAATTGGGGTGCCTTTCTTGGCTACTGTGCATTTTAATTCGTACATCGGTACAAGGTGTAGCCAAGGGAAGACAAAACTGTTGTGGTTCGCCAGCAGCCGGTGCAGACGGCAGTGGAATCGGACAGTGGGGAAGAAAGGGGACCAGTCGGGAAATCTGGGGAGGACTCGGACGAGGGTCCTGCATCCGATGCAAAGATGGGGCCAAGACCATCTGAAAGTGGGGTGCTGCCTCCGGAGCCTCCAGTCTGGCAGCAGTGAGGAAGAGGAACAGAGGGAGCCTGTTCCCAGTGTGCGCATGCACAGAGCTGCTAGAAGGCGAGAGCAGCTGAAGCAAAAGGGACAACTCAGGAGTAAGGCTGGGAGGTGATTGCCCTTCCCGTAAGGTATAAAGGACAGGCAAAGGTGAAGAAACCTCTGCAGAAAGCAAGGTAGTTCCCTCTGTTCGGATTAATCCTTGAAGGTCTGTGTGGACTTCGTACTTCAGTTGGTTGTTTTTTTTTACATTTCATTTGGCACTTTAGTTGTTGGCAGCAATTCAAAGGAGAGAAAGGTGGGTGCTTATCTCGAGGAACTCTTTGGGACTCATTACAGGCTGGGAATGAACATAATTCCCAGCCGTTGAAATAAAACAAGCGTGTGCTTAATTACGGTCTCAGGAAGCCTTGGTCAGAACAGAAACTTCCTATGTTCTCCCAGAGCTACCTCTGGTTGTGAAAGTTGGACCTTAAAAAAAGCAAGACGGGAAGAAAATCGGCTTGTTTGAGCCGGGATGCTGGAGAAAGTGCCTGCAGGTGAGTCCCAGTGAGGGGGCAGCCAATCTATGGGCTGGCATCAAGCATTGGAGGTCATTTTGCCAAGCCACATGGGTGGCATATACATTCGATACAGTGATAAATTGGGAGTCTCCCACTCACCGCTGGGCGGCAGCTGTGATGAAGCTCTTCAGCAGGGAGCGGCCTTCACAAGCAACTGAATCTGCCAGAAGGAAAAAGTGAAGTCGAGTCTTTTGGGTTGAGTCTCTTGGTTCGGTTTTAAGCATCGTTCTTAATAATATTTCAATCCAGTGTTCTTTTTAACCTTCTATTTTTTTTGCAAGTTTCTCAGAGTCACCTTGTTAAGGGAGACGGGCGGCATAAAACTTTGCAATATTAATGTTAGGGATATACACCCTAGCAGAATGTGCACGGTAGTCAGGCAGGCAGGCAGATATGTGAAATAAACGTTGTTGTAGCTTACACTCAGTAAATCAGATACACTGTGCCAGTTAAATAGTTTTTATTCCAGTAAGAGTTATAGCATAGTCAAACAGTCCATATATCATACACTTAGTTCAGTCCGTCCGGGGATTATCCATTAGCAAAGTCCAGTGTCGAAAAAGAGGTCAGGAAACTTACAAATAATCAGTCCAGTAATATATCTCTTTTTGCAGTAGAGATATGAAGAAAATCAAACCTCTTTTCTTCGTTCAGCAATAGCAGGGAAAACACGCAGTTATCACCATCAATCCATCATTGTCAGCAATCCAGTAAAAGCCAGCAAACAGTGAGCTCTCTTGCTCCCTCTTATGGTGATTTTACAACCGCACCCAAAATACATGGTCTGCATTTAAAGTGACACACACAATCATAGTCTATATATATTATTTTACCCAAACTAAGTTAGGTAACCTATGTTATTCCTAACATTCTCCCCTTTTGGGTAATATAATAACATACATATCTATTTACAACTTTAACCCATAGTTTTCACAACTTTCGTTGTGCTTTACTGCACCTTGGGCTTTTGTAAACTGATCAGCAAAATTTTCTTCAGTCATGCAATATTCCAATCTTATTAAACCATTTTTTACAGATTGCCTTACATTCAAATATCTAAGATCAGTATGCTTAGATCTCGTTTTTACAGCAATATTTGTAGCCAACCGTATGGCTGCTTGATTGTCCTCATAAACTACAATAGAATCATTAACAGTTATTCCCATATCTAATAACAACTGTTTATACAGAATTAAATCAGTACATAACAAAGATAGACATGAAAATTCTGCTTCCATTGTGGACATACTTATGTGTTGCTGTCTAATTGACCTCCAACCAATCAGTGCTTTACCTAATAGTATAGCCATACCTGAAGTTGATTTCCTAGTGTTTATGTCTGTTGCAAAACTTGCATCAGCACATGCACTTAAAATCAAATCATCTTTTGGCTCCAAATACAATGCATAGTGCATTGTCTTTTTAAGATACCTTAATATACGCTTTAGCGCTTGCCAGTGACATTCAGTGGGTTCAGCGTTGAATCTTGCCAATTGATTAACGCCATATGCAATGTCTGGCCTTGACCAATTACTAATATACGATAAACTACCAATTAATGACTGATAAATAGTCTTATCAAATTTTGAACTTTGAGCATCAGTTCAGCAAAATTCCTGACTCATTGGAGTTTTTGCCGGCTTACAAAGTTCCATTTTATACGTTTTTAGCAATTGGTAAATTTTATCTTCTTGAGATATCTTAAAGCCACTATTGGTTTTGTTTATTGTCAATCCTAGATATTGTCTTATCTCTCCTAATTGCTTTAATTTTATCCTCTTACCTAATAATAATATTATTTCAGTAGCTTCATTATTAGTCTTTGTAATTAAAGCAATATCATCTGTAAACAACAATAATAATGACACTATTCCATTAGTCTCTCTCTTAAATAAACATGGATCAGCTAAACCTGCTTTAAACCCTATATTGTTTAACTCCTTAACAATATATTGGTTCCATTCATAACCAGATTGCTTTAATCCATAGAGACTCTTTTTAAGTTTCCAACAGTCATTATTAGTTTTATTATCCTTAATACCTACTGGTTTCCTTAAATATATAGTGTGCTGCAATGGTGCATGCAGATAGGCAGTTTCTACATCTAAATGATTTATGATATAGTTTTTCTTAGCTGCCCACACTAAAGCTGCTCTCAAGGTTGTTGCCTTTAAATTCGGTGCAAATACTTCATCATAATCACATGCAGTTTGATTAAATCCTTGAGCTACCAACCTAGCCTTATGGGTAACAGTCCCATTTTTACCAGTTTTTAATTTAAATATCCATTTGCAGCCAATGGACTTTTCACCTGGAGGTAATTTGGCATTTTCATATACTTCCATTTGTTTTAATGAATTTAATTCCTTCTCCATTGCCTTATGCCAATTTTCCTGTTCCTTTGCAGGATACATCCTAAGTTCTTCAACAGTAGTTGGAACTTTACTAACTTGGCAAACTACACTTGCTTGGTACCTGTCAGGTGGTCTGGTTACACGTGTAGAACGTCTAGGTATTACACGGCTTACAGGTGGACTTTCATGTACTACCTGTTCCTCGTTATCTATTTCTTCCTCTTCTGGTATTTCTTCCTGTTCTGGTCCTATATGCTCTTCATGTACTTCCTCTTTAATTGCGCTCTTCTTATTACTGATTTGTACTTTTGGTCTTTTGTAGGTTTCTATGATTACTTCCTTACTTGAATCTTGCTCCAGTTTTTCCCATCCTACATGTTCAAGGAATTGTGCACTAGCACTACAGTAAACTCTAGATGTACCTTTTTCCCAGAATCTGTATGATTTGTGATTAGATTCATAACCTACAAAGAATAACCTTTTAGCCCTATGCTGCCCCTTGTGTCTCAGTTGTGTAGGAATATGCACCCATGCTGGTGCTCCAAATGTATGCATGTAGCTTAGGTCAGGTTTTCTGCCATGCCACCGTGTGAATGGTAATTCACCTGTTGTTGAGTTAACAACATTATTCAATATATGATTACCACATATTATTGCTTCTCCCCACAAAGTTTCAGGCAGTCCTGAATCTGACAGCATAGTACGAGCCATTGCTTGTATTGTTTGGCCTCGTCTTTCTATAAAGGCATTATGTTGTGGCCTATATGGTGCAGACTTTTTATGTTCAACACCTGCCATCTTCAGTCTGTTTTGGAATTTATTGTTTATAAATTCCGTACCATTATCAGTTATAAGAGTTACTAATTTCCTTTTAGTTTTTCTTTCTGCAAATTTAAGCCAATTAAAGAAATTCTGATATGTTTCCGTTTTACTCTTCATTAAATAACAGAAACCATATCTGGAATAATGGTCCATTATACTTAGTATATAACGAACACCTCCCACACTTGGTTTTTTAGGACCTATAATATCAGCAAATACGACCTCTAGAGGTTCCTTTGTCTTAAATCCATTAATTCTATTTGCTGGTATTACCTTGCTTTTTTCTTGACTGCAAGCATTGCAGTGCAAATAATTACTGCAAGGCTTCAGTTTTATACCTTTAGATAGTTCTACCGTTTGTTTAAGCATTTTAAAATTTATATGCCCTAAACGTCTGTGTAACAAATGTATGCACTCATCATGAGGTTTAACATTATTATATACTGTGTTAGCTACCTCTAATGAATTATCATTTAACACATACAATTCACCTTTTAAAGTTGCAGTCACTTTTTTACCTTCTTTTTCAATTATGCAACTTTCTCCCTTAAAGGTAATTACATAACCTAGTTTAACCAAAACTCTAACTGAAAGCAAATTAAACTTAAGTTGTGGTACATATAACATTTTTACATTTTCTCTTATGCAAGAACAATATGCTATACCTTCACCTTTAGCTTTCAGTTTCCAGCCATTAGCTAACGATATCTGCTGTGAACTTGTGGACATCTTAACAAATCTTTTCTTATCTTTCGTTATGCAGTGCGATGCTCCACTATCTACAACCCATAAATTATTATTCACAGTTTCGTTGCTATACATGGCTAACTCAAAGCATTTTTTATCCTTTTGATGCCTTTTAGCATTCTGGCTGGCATTTTGGCTTCTTGCTTTCTTGCAGAATCTAGCCAAATGTCCTTTTCCTCCACAATTAAAGCATTTTCTAATTGTATATGCTGACGAAGATATTTTCTCTTCTTCACATTGTGGTTGTTCCCTTCTGAGTTGATCCCTTTCAAGCCTTCTCCTGGCTTCTTCAATTAATCTGCCAGTAATGTCAGTTAATGTGAGGTTATCTTTTGGCAATACTTCAAGTGAAGTTACATAGTCATCATAACTCTCATCTAACGAAGACAAAATTATATAAACTTGATGTAGTTCTGTGAAGATAAGTTCTTTTTCATGTAGTTCCTGAAAAATTCTCTTCATTGTGTTTATATGATTCAGCATGTCTCCATTCTTTTGAAGATGTGTTCTGAACAGCTTTCGTGTAAGATTTATATGTGCTCCTACACTGTCTCGAACATAAATCTTCTTTAAATTCTCCCAACATTTCGCAGCTGTTTCTTCTCCATGAATATGGACAAGTTGCTGGTCAGAGAGTGTCAGTCCTATTATACAGAGAGCTTGCTCATTCTTCAGTTGATATTCTTGTATTTTCTGGGCATCATCCTCATCCTCTGGATCCCATGCATCTACTTCTGGTGGGTTTTGTATTATATTCCACAAACCTTGTCTGCGTAGAAGTACGCTGCATTTCATAGACCATGAAACATAGTTTGTTCCATCCAGTTTGGATATTAGAGACAAACTTTGTAAATTGACTTGTGCCATCTTTTTCTGGATATTAAACTATAATTAATAAAACACAGCTGTCTGTTTACAGTATTGTGTAACTACACAAACTCTCACTTTATATAAGCCTGTTATATCCTGGTTAGTCTGACTGCGCAGCGGAAGCGTGCTGGGCCCATAACCAGTGTTAGGGATATACACCCTAGCAGAATGTGCACGGTAGTCAGGCAGGCAGGCAGATATGTGAAATAAACGTTGTTGTAGCTTACACTCAGTAAATCAGATACACTGTGCCAGTTAAATAGTTTTTATTCCAGTAAGAATTATAGCATAGTCAAACAGTCCATATATCATACACTTAGTTCAGTCCGTCCGGGGATTATCCATTAGCAAAGTCCAGTGTCAAAAAAGAGGTCAGGAAACTTACAAATAATCAGTCCAGTAATATATCTCTTTTTGCAGTAGAGATATGAAGAAAATGGGCGTTGGTACCTACCTGATACGCCCGTTCTCGCGAGCTGCGTAGAGCATCCAGATAATGGGAGGTGCTCTAGTCTTCGCTCTGACAGGCTGAGCTATGATTGAAGGAACGCTCCTCCTCCTCCACGTGACATCTCCACGCGTTCCCCCAGTTTTACGAAGACGAGAAGACAGCAACTATCCCTCGTGTCAACTATATTACAAGACTCAACTCCGAACTATAAACATCATTGGCCGAAACGGGATTCGCCCCCCAGACGGACCAAATAGGGTGGGGCTGGATGCTCACGCAGCTCGGACGAGAACGGGCGTATCAGGTAGGTACCAACGCCCATTCTCCGCTGAGCTGCTGCGAGCATCCAGATAATGGGACATACCAAAGCCTGGCTTGTCCTACGGGAGGGACTCCGTCTGGTCCGGAATCACCTCTGGCTCCTTTGCCACCTGTTGAAGGACTTGCCTGCCAAAGGAAGCCTCAGCTGAGGTGAAAACATCGATTTTATAGTGGCGTATGAATGGAGATGGAGAGGCCCAGGTAGCCGCTCGACATATGTCCTGAATTGACGCCTGGGTAGCCCAGGCAGCCGAGGTGGCCGCACTCCTTGTAGAGTGAGCGGTAATGCCACTAGGGACAGGAAGAGCCTGTGCTATATAGGCCTTGGATATAGTGGCCCTAATCCAACGACCAACAGTAGAGCGGGAAACCTTGCATCCCAGCGTCTTTGGCTGAAAGGACAGGAATAAGGATTCAGATTTTCTGATTGATTGAGTACGGTAGATGTAATACGAAGAGCCCTTCGCACATCAAGAGTGTGCCACTGCCTTTCCCTTTCTCGAGAAGGCTTGGGGCAAAAATTGGGTAGGATTAATTCCTGAGATCTGTGGAAGGCCGAGTTGATTTTAGGCATAAAAGCGGGTCTGGCCTCAGAACCACCCGATCAGCATGGAAGACGATAAATCCTTTCTCACGGATAGAGCTGCTATTTCAGATATCCTTCTTGCTGATGTTATTGCCACCAAGAACACTACTTTGAGTGTGAGGAACTGAAGAGACGCCTCCTGAGGGGTTCGAAAGGAGGTTTAGTTAAAGCCATCAGAACTTTATTAAGGTCCCAGGTAGGGTACCTGTGAATCACTGGAGGGCGAATATTGGAAGCCCCTCTAAGGAAAGACCTTATGCGAGGGTGGTGCGAGAGTGAACCAGAAGAACTGCTCGAAATCACCGTTGCCAGGGCTGCGACCTGCCTTCTCAGATTGTTGGGGGAGAGACCCATATCCAGCCCGGCTTGTAGGAAAGCGAGGAGCTGGGCGATCGAAGGTGAGAGCGGATTCATGCATGACTTACGGCACCACTGACAAAAAATATTCCAGGTGGCGTCATAAATACGAGTAGTCGAAGGCCGCCTTGCTGCCAAGATGGTAGTGATGACCTGAGCCGACAAACCCTCATCCTTTAATCTTTCCCGCTCAACCTCCAGACGGCTAGCTGAAGCCACTGCGGGTCCGGGTGCTGAAGAGGGCCCTAGGACAGAGAGATCCTGTCGAGGGGAATCCTCCACGGTGGTGCCACTGACAGATTGCGCAGATCCGCAAACCACGGCCTCCTGGGCCAAAACGGGGCTATCAGGAGGACCTCCGCCTGTTCGATGATCAATTTCTGAATCACCCTGGGTATTAGTGGGAGGGTGGGAAGGCGATAGAAGCCCGGTGGGCCAAGGGCAGCGCAGGGTATCGTGATTCTCCGCGCCGTCGGCAGGATAACGAGAGAAGAACCTCGGTGTCTGGGCGTTGAGGGGAGATGCGAACAGGTCCACCACAGGCTGACCGAACCTCGCTGCCGCCTCCCTGAATAAGGAGGGGTGTAGGCGCCATTCTGATTGGTCCAGCTTGGCCCTGCTCAGCCAGTCTGCTTGGACGTTCGAGACCCCCGAGATGTGCTCTGCCCTGATGGATAAGAGATGTCTTTCTGCCCATCGACAAATGCGCTCGGCCTCTCTCATGAGACGAATGGAATGAGTGCCCCCTTGACGGTTGATGTGGGCCTTGGTGGTAGTGTTGTCTGTTAAAACCAGAATGTGACTGCCTCGTACCTGAGGGAGGAAGGCACGTAGAGCCAGATACACTGCATGCAACTCCAGCCAGTTGATGCTGCAGTGTCGCTCGGCTACTGACCAAGTTCCCTGGGCTGAAAACGACTGCATGTGAGCTCCCCAGCCGTAAAGGCTGGCGTCTGTTGTGAGAGTGGCCCTCTGGGGGCTCCTTGAAGAGATGACCTCGATTGGTAGACGGCCTTGTCCACCAGAGGAGCGAGGCGAGAACTCTTGGGGGGATCTTCACCACGAGCCTTGAGTTGCTCCTCACGGAACGTTGGTAAGGCAGAAGGAACCACTGCAGAGATCTGGAATGTAAACGTGCCCAGGGAATAATTGAAATACAGGAGACCAACTTTCCAAGCAGCTTGGACAGGTTTAGTAACGAAGCCCTTTTATTTTGCCTGATTGTCTTGATAGCTTTTTGTATACTGGTGAATCTTTCTTGTGAAAGAAATACCCTCTCTTGAACCGAATCAATAACAACCCCTAGATGCGCTATACGGGTGGAAGGATTAAGCTGGCTCTTTTCCCGGTTAACGAGAAATCCATGGGCCTGAAGCACTGAGAGGGTAATCTTAGTGTCACTCTCAGCCTGCTGTCGGGTAGGAGACAGAATAAGGATGTCGTCGAGGTAGCAGTGAATGCGAATAGGGAAATGTCTCAGGTGTGCTGCCAGAGCCGCCAACACCTTGGTAAAGGTCCTCGGGGCCGAGGCAAGACCGAAGGGAAGGGCTACATACTGGAAGTGTTGATTGTTATAACAAAATCTCAGAAACTTGTAATACGATGGATGAATAGGTACATGCAGATAAGCCTCAGAGAGATCGATGGAAGTGAGCCAGTCTCCTTCCTAGTACCCTGTAAGATAGACTGGAGTGTGTGCATTTTGAATTTGTGATGAACTACATAGCGATTGAGCCTTTTAGATCTAAAATGGGTCTCCATCCCCGAATGCTTCGGGACCAGGAAGAGGAGGGAATAAAACCCTCTTCCCGCTGCGACAAGGGTACAGACTGGATGGCCTTGATGTCTAAAAGATGAGTGACAGCGGACGCCATGAGAGCCCGCTTAGACGGGTCCCTGGAAAGGGGAGAAACCATAAAGTGTTCGGGGAGGTGATTGAAACTGAAGGGGGAGACCAAATCTAACAGTATCCCTAACCCAGGAATCAGACGTGGATAAGTCCCACTGGTCGGCAAAGTACTTAAGGCGACCGCCAATGGGATAAGAAATTGAAGGTCTACCTGGGACGGCGGGGAGCTTTATTCCCAGCGCCCGGAAGGGCCTCCTGTAGGAGCCTCCCCGTCTATTTCTATCCCCAGAGTCGTTCCGGTCCTGATAGGTCGACCGAACATTGGGGAGCCCTGATACCTGGGGGTGAAGGCCGGTGGAAAGGAAGATCGAAAGGAGCCCCTCCGAAAGGACTGAGATCCTCTAGACTCCTGCCTCCGAAAAAGAGATGGAAGGAATTTCTTCTTATTTCGGCTCTCCATCAGCAACGGATCAAGTGCAGGGCCAAACAATTTCCCTCCTGACAAAGGAGCTGAGGCTAATTTGGCTTTGTTCTTGACATCGGCCTGCCAGTGCCGAAGCCACAGTAATCTACGTGCAGAGACGTGTGAGGAGATGGCCCTAGCGGAAAACTTTACAGAATGAAAAGTAGCATCGGCCGCGAACTCCGCTGCGGCCGTTAGCTTTGCAATGTCCTGATGTGCCCTAGTGTTTGAAGGGGGACATGCTGTCTTAACTGCCTGAGCCACCTGATAGAAGCCCGGGTGAAGAACGATGCGGTTGTGGCCGACCTGATGGCCCAAGCATCCGACTGGTGCGCTCACCATAAAGCCATCTCGGCCCGCTTATCCTCCGGCTTAAGCGCTTCTAAGGCGTCAGTGGGGTTGGATGAGGATGCTAGCCGCACTATTGGATCGTCTACCTCCGGGGTGTTTAGCATGTTGGAAAACTTTGAGTCGAGATTGAACAACCTCTTGTCTAGACTGGAGGGAGCGGGGGGGCCGGCAGAGGCCCATTGTCTAGCGACCAAATCGGAAAACATCGGGGGAGTTGGAACGACCTCGGTTTCGATGACCTGGCTGACTGAAAACTAAGTCTTCTGGTCCCCGGGATCGCCGGTGCTGGTTCAGAAGAAGTCTGGGGAATCAGGCCCGAAACATTCTTTGCCTTGAATAACAAGGACTTAAACAAGTGTGGCTTAAATAAGCCTACGTGTACTGGCTGGTCAGGAGAAATGCCCTCGTCCTCGGACATTTCCCCTTCCATGGGGTCTACCTCGGAGAATGGCTCTGAATACTGGATCGACCCCTGTCTGAACCTTCCTCTTCCCTGAAGGGTTCAAACCCCATTTCTTCCTCTTCCTGGCTCACCCCCTTCCAGGAAGGGGCCTCCACATGGGAAGGTACCTGACCGTGATGTGACGGCGGCCTGGAGAGAGATCTTCCGGACATCGACTCGACCTCAGGTGCCATCGTTTGGGATCCAGTTCTGGACAATTGTTGCATGCCCTCTGCTATTCCTTGTTTGATAGCCATCTGCATCCATTCTCTAATGCTGTCCGGGATAATGGATGAGGCCGGGTTTTCTGGACGCAAGCCTGCAGCGGTTGGTGTGAAGGTTGCTTCAGGCCGAGCGGTCTGGAGACTTCTAGCGGGAGAACTGCGCCTAGAAACAGAAGGTTGTTCTGGCAAAGGAAGAGGGTGAGTAGAAGTAGAGGGGGTAGGGGGTGGTGGTGGTACAGATTGAAATTCCCTAGAACGCCTATCAAACTCCTTCTCCAAAGCCTTGTGACGCCTAAGTGCGTCCCTTTGAGAGGCTTTGGAAGCTTCCTCGGTCCGCTTGCGCAGGTGATGTGTCTTTGCCTTAGCCTTCAAAGAAGGACCTCTGGGATTTCCTTCTGCCATAATAAAACCTGAATAAGGTAATATTAATACAAAGGCGGTTGGCATGCCTAGGAGTTCGGCCTAGTTGTGGGCCAGCTACCTTAATGTTGGACTACGTCCCCCTTTTGGTAAAAAAAAAATTCGTGTTATTTGTATTTGTATTTATTTATTTTATTTTTATTATTTTTTATTTTTATTTTAATTGTTTATTTGAACAAAAAAAGGATTAAAAGTAGGCCAAATTAAAGTAGGCCAAATTAAGATGTAAAAGAACCAATGGATCAAATGAACGCTGGGGCCAGACAAAAAACAACCAAAAAAGTAGTGAAATTTTAAAGAAAAAATTATATAAATATCTATGGAATAAAAACAATGGCCTCCTGAGACAGCCTCCCAACACCAATGGGAAGTAGGTGTCTCTCCTCCACCTCAGAGTCGCTGCGGTAGCCAACCAAGAGAAATAAAAAAGCAGGGCAGCAGGGCACGGAACCACAGACCCCTTAAAAGTAAAAACAAACTGCAAACAGGCCTGCCGGTCCTGTTCTAAGCCTCTCAATCGTCGCAGCCAAAAACGAAAGTGAAAAAAATGCCACAACAAAAATGGCGGCCGCCACGAGGCGCACCAAAATGGCCGCGGAACCAGCACTCACTGAGGGAGGAGGAAAACCCCTCTAAAAATAAAGAAAACTGTCGAAAAACGCGACAGGACGAGGGGCCTGAGAGAGAGCAGAGCTCTCTCTCCTGCGTTCGTGGGGGGAAAGACGCCACGACACGCTATGCAGCGCGCTAACACAAGCCGCTGCGATGCGGCTGGAATGGCAGGCACCAGAGGAGGGGGGTGGAGGGGGCGAAATGGCCCTAAAAACCCCCAATCTCCCCCTGAGGGGCGAAAACAAACGACCCCTTCTTATAAGGACAGTTCAACTGCACAGGGACCGGAGGAGAAAATAAGAAAAATCAAACCTGAATAATTTTAGAAAGAAATCCCAATTCGGCCAAGGAGCGAAAGCTAAAGCTACCTGTCTCTGCGAGGCTGAGCTAAAAACTGGGGGAACGCGTGGAGATGTCACGTGGAGGAGAAGGAGCGTTCCTTCAATCATAGCTCAGCCTGTCAGAGCGAAGACTAAAGCACCTCCCATTATCTGGATGCTCGCAGCAGCTCAACGGAGAATCAAACCTCTTTTCTTCGTTCAGCAATAGCAGGGAAAACACGCAGTTATCACCATCAATCCATCATTGTCAGCAATCCAGTAAAAGCCAGCAAACAGTGAGCTCTCTTGCTCCCTCTTATGGTGATTTTACAACCGCACCCAAAATACATGGTCTGCATTTAAAGTGACACACACAATCATAGTCTATATATATTATTTTACCCAAACTAAGTTAGGTAACCTATGTTATTCCTAACAATTAATAATGAAATAAAACAAAAAACCCAGGAGAGACACAGACTGGTCAGCCAAAGCATCTCTGTTGACCACTCACGAACAGCTGCTTCCTCCTGGACACTCTCTGCCTTCCTCAGCTGGCACTCCCATTGGAGGCGGGGGGAACCCTTTAGAGCAGTGGTCCCCAACCACCGGGCCCTGGACCGGTACCGGTCCATGGATCGTTTTGTACCGGGCCGCAAAGAATACTTGCTTGGGCACCACCATCTTGTTTCAGCGTCCTGAGTTGCCTTAGCATGCTCAGTTAGTTAAGAAATGCCCTACCCAGAGAAGGAAGTGGTGCTGGAGGAGGAGGAGGAGGCAGTAGTGGAAAAGCAAGCAACTCAGGGCGCTACTGCTGTGGCGGCTTTGCCTGCGTTTCCGAGGCTTCGATGTTGGGAGAGGCAGCAAGGGCTGGAAAAGGGGAGAGCTGTGCAAGGCTCTGTCTCCCTTTCCTACCTGCACGTGGGTGGTGGGGAGGAAAAAGAGAGAGCCAGGAGCAATTCAAGGCTAGAAAACTAATGGGGAGAGCTGACGGCGGGCACTGGGGGAGGGGACTGTTGTTGCCACCGCCACTGTGTGTGGGAGTGTGCATCTCAGGGACCTGAGCCGGGAGGCGTGAGAACTGCAAATAGGAGTGTTTGATGCTTTTGAAGAACTCCTGGAACACGGTAGATTGGCGTTTTGCAGGTCTCGGTGAAAGAGTGAGCTTTGTTTTGTCTCCTTTCCTCCCCTGGTAATGCAAGAGATACTTTCTCTCTTCCCCCCCACCCCCAAATAATCACTGGCTGTGGCTGGGTTTGGCAGCGAAGTGCTAAAGTGAGCGAAGTGCCCCCAGGGACACCTTTCCTTGCCTGTCTCCAGGTGAGGCTGGGAGAGCCCCACCCCCCCAGCTTTTCCTCGGATGCAGATCTGAGCCTCTCAATCCTCCACCCAGGATCTGAAAGGAGCTCCCACTTTCTCCCCCTCCCCTCCCCCAATTAATCACCAAGAGCGGCAGTCCTTCTGCTGGCAGATGCCTGCTGAGAAGCCCCTGGAGTGGCAGCCAAGGGGCGCTGCCCCCAAGGAGAGCAAAGCCCCCTTTCTGCCTCTGCTTCTCCCAGCAGCAGTTGCCCCGAGGCCCCTCAGCTCAGACACACACACACACACACACACACACACCGCCTGTTCTTCTGTCTCTTTGGAAGGTGCCAGGTGGGGGAGGCTTCCAGCCCAGAACATTTTATTTTGTTATCATTAAGCACTTACATTTTTGTTATAATTAAATAAGTGTGTGTGTGTGTGTTTGTGTATGATGTATGTGTGTGTGTGTGTGTATATATATACATACATACACATACATATACATACACATGTGGTAATATATTTTATTAATCATTTTATCATTTTCTGTAAGGCCTTTGTATAACTAGCAGTAAGTCTAGGAAGATGTGGGCATTCTTGGTGGGGGTAGGAGTATCTTTGCTCAGAGTGCCTCATTCTGTTTTGATTCTGCCAGTTTAGAAGGAATAGGAAAATGGGTGAAAGTTCAAGGTACAAGATACACAGTTGTGCTTTCTCATGGGACTTTCCAAACTTTCCCATGAGACTTTCCGTGGCTGTATGATCTCACCCTAGCAAGGTAACATCTGGGACTTTCCAAGATTGTGTGTTCTCATGCTGGTGAAGTAATCTCCTGTTGAGGTCATTGTTTTCTGAATATGCATACTGTATATTTTGCTTGTGTGTTTTCTCAATAAATACTGCTACCTGAGTTCTCTCAGGGTTGGCATTTTCTCAGAGACAGTTCCCTGTGTCTCATTTCAATGTCAAACCACCATAAATGGTGACCCCGACGTGATAGCTTGTAAGGCTATACGTTTCCCGCATCCTATACTCATCGTCGCGGACGCCGACTGGGCCCTCATCTTCTTCGCTGGACGAAGATAGATTCTTTCGTGAGTATGGGGGAGATCTCTCAAGGCTCAGAAAGAGCACATCAGGGAATTGAGAGGGATCATTGGGAATAGTTTTGGGTTTGGAATTGGCAGTAGGGGTTGTGCTGTAGGAAAGAAAGAAATTGAGGACTTACTACAGTATGTTTGGAAAAATATTAAGTCATATCCGGAGGGAGGTAGTATTAAAGTAGAGTCCTGGAAAAAGATAGGGAAATTTTTGCATGAGGAACCTCGTGCCCCTTCTTCAATTTTGTTAACCTGGAGAGTGATTATGGATGCATTAGCTACTTATGAACAACCGCTCCTATCACCCCCGAAGAAGGGTTGCCGCTTTACCATGCGGTACGTTTGTTGCCGCCGACGGCACCTCCAGATAAATCTGGGGAACTGTCTGGCGCTAGAAATACTTTGTCAGAGGATAAGAGTTTACCTTTAAGGGTTCAGGTGGATGCAGTTACTGCAGCTATTCAAGAAGCAAAGAATAGAGGGGAATTATCAGGAGATGATTTGGTGGAGTTTGGAGTAGAAGTTCAACTTAATCCAGTGGAAATTGTCATGGATGCTGCATTAAATCCACAGCGGGAGTGGAAGCCTTTACAGCTCAGAATTTTGAGGGAAGTTAAGCAAGCAGCAAAAGAATATGGTGTTAGAACGCCATATACTCAGGCATTGTTAGAAGCAGTTGGTTATGGAAATAAAATGATTCCAGCTGACTGGAAAGCTCTGTTGAATATGATTTTAACTCCAGCTCAATATTTGGTGTTAGATCAGAAATGGAGACAGCTGGCAGTCCAGAGGGGAACAGCAAATGTTACCCCAGATCAGCTTTATGGAGCTGGTAATTTTACAACAGTGGAACAACAGAGAGATGGTATGCCTGAGGAAGGGTTCATTCTTCTCCCACAAATAATTTTTCAAGCCATAGGGTCTCTCCCTGACGGCGAAGGTGGTGAGAAGACCTTTACTAACATCAAACAAGGGAACAATGAACCCTATGAAAATTTCATTAGCAGATTGAAATTGGCTATTGAAAGACAAATTGATAATCAATTCGCCCAGAAAGAGTTGCTTTTTAAGTTAGCAGTAGAACAAGCTAACACAGATTGCAAAAAGATTTTAAATCCACTGGTAGCAAGTGGAGAGAGAGAAATCGCAGATTTGATTAATGCATGTAGGAAGGTTGGGAGTCAGTCTTTTAACATGGAAACTTTAGCTCTGGCTTTACAAACAGGACATGCTCAAAAGGGGAATTGTTTCAATTGTGGGAAGCCTGGACATTTTAAAGCGCAATGTCGGGCTCCTGGAGGAGGTCAAAGTCAGCAGAATAAGAGATCAATGGGACAGGGTGTTGGCCCTAAATCAGTGTGCCCAAAATGTAAGAAAGGATACCATTGGGCATATCAGATGCTCCTACAGTTTTTACTGATGGAGGGAAAGTTTTTTGGTGCTTGTGTTTGGAAAGATAAATCTGGAATTTGGCATACAAAAGTGACATCAGAGCAGAAGTCTGCCCAGCAGGCAGAACTTGCTGCTGTAGTTTTGGCTTTTCAAAATTTTCACAATCAGGATTTTAATTTAATAGTGGATTCATTGTATGTGTATAATTTGTTACCCTTTGTAGCAGGTTCTTATTTGTCTCCTGGAATATCACCTGATATTTTAAGATTGCTTTTGCTGTTACAAGGATGTTTGGAGCAGCGTGTGAATGTGTGTTTTGTTGCTCACATTCGTAGTCATAGTAATTTGCCTGGAATTTTATCACAAGGTAATGCCAAAGCTGACAGTGCTGTAACTTCAGTCCTCACTGTCCAGCCATGGGATAGTCATAGTTATTTTCATCAAAACGCTAAAGCATTGGCACAGCAATTTAAACTTACTACTGCAGAAGCTGCTGCCATAATTCAACAATGTCCAACTTGTTCAAAGCAGGGCACGAATATCCCTATGGGAGTTAACCCCAGAGGGTTGAAACCTTCAATGATTTGGCAAATGGATGTTACTCAATATCCGCCATTTGCGCCCTGGAAATATATACATGTAACTGTGGATACTTACTCAGGATTTTTAATGGCTACCCTCAAAGAGGTGAGATGGTTAAACATGTCATCAATCATTGCATTAAGACTTTTTCAGTTGCTGGTACACCTAAACAATGGTCTGTGGAATACAATTCTACTGGGCAAGCTATTGTAGAACGTCATAATTCCACGCTCAAGACCATGTTGACTAAATTAAATAAAAAGGAGGGAAGCTCCTGGGGCTTCCGCGATTCAAGATCAATTAAATCTAGCTTTGTATACTTTAAATTTTTTAAATTTGTCTGGTAACCCCCTACGGCGCGGCCAGCAGGCATTTTTCTTCTCCTTCTACAGATGCGGTGAGACCTCGGTGTTGGTGCGGTTCCTTCCAGATCCGGCATGGGTTCCTGCTGAGCTGATAACGTGGGGACGTGGTTATGCAGCAGTTGAACATCTTGGTCAAATTCGTTGGGTTCCTGGTCGGTGTGTTCGACCTGATCATTCGCAGGCACCTGTGAAGGAAGTTTCGGAGGAGCAGGATGGCGCATCTGTGGTTCCTGATCCTGTTGATTCTGCCTAATCTGTCCTGGGCTGCTCGGGTGCGGAGAGAGCAGCGACAGCATGTTCAGCGTGCCGGAGATTTGGGCGATGATTTGTGGACAGATAATAATTACATTAAAGATTTGCGCACAACTGCCAAAAACTTGAACATCACCAATTGTTGGTTGTGTATGCACCTTCCTGGGAGAGTGGGAGAAGGACTAACATTGCATGGAGTGCCTTTTGAGGAAAAAGATTTAATAAAGAATGCAACCTGGAGAAACAGTTGTCTTGTGCTACAACAGAGCAATTCCAGATCCTAACCATGGGAGGTAATCTATGGACACAAATTTCTCGAGGTCTTATCCGCCTCTTGGGAATTGCTATGAACTATAGGGATATTCATATTTTAAATAATTTTACTGTTGCTATGTTTAATGATACTATAAAGAATATTAAGATGATTAATGTAGAAATGTCTGAAATTCGTACAGTTACTTTGCAAAATCGATATGCTTTAGATATTATGTTAGCTGCTCAAGGAGGAGTTTGTGCTTTAATTCATTCACATTGTTGTGTTTTTATACATAATTATGAGCCAAACATTACAAAAACTGTTCAGGACATGGAAGATCGTATTGCTCAGCATCAATCTGGAGCCGATGGGTTTAATGCATCATTCTGGGACAGTCTGTGGTCCTGGCTTCCTGATGGATCATGGTTTCGCTCCTTATTGCAAGGGGTTGTTATTATTATTGCTATATGTATCTTATTATGTTGTTTTATTCAATGTATTCCTAATCTATTACAAATGTGTACCTCAGTCTTCCGGCGTGAGGATCAGGTCATGAGGGAACTGTGTACTATGCCACTAAAACACCCCTATCTTTGAATAAATAAAAAAGGAGGGAATGTGGTAATATATTTTATTAATCATTTTATCATTTTCTGTAAGGCCTTTGTATAACTAGCAGTAAGTCTAGGAAGATGTGGGCATTCTTGGTGGGGGTAGGAGTATCTTTGCTCAGAGTGCCTCATTCTGTTTTGATTCTGCCAGTTTAGAAGGAATAGGAAAATGGGTTGAAAGTTCAAGGTACAAGATACACAGTTGTGCTTTCTCATGGGACTTTCCAAACTTTCCCATGAGACTTTCCGTGGCTGTATGATCTCACCCTAGCAAGGTAACATCTGGGACTTTCCAAGATTGTGTGTTCTCATGCTGGTGAAGTAATCTCCTGTTGAGGTCATTGTTTTCTGAATATGCATACTGTATATTTTGCTTGTGTGTTTTCTCAATAAATACTGCTACCTGAGTTCTCTCAGGGTTGGCATTTCTCAGAGACAGTTCCTGTGTCTCATTTCAATGTCAATGTGGGCTCCACCTGGGGAAAAAAAAAAGGAGGAGTTGAATCTGAGAGAGAGAACCTGATTTATTATAATAGCCAAAGGCGTCTTCCTCTTCTGGAACTCCTCCTGATTGCACCTCAGGTGTTAACTGTTTAATCAGGAAAGTGTATCAGAGGATTCCAGCTGTGATGAAACTGCCGGATGCTGGCTGGATGCCAGAACTAGGAGAAGATTGAGACGTCAATCTCAATTAGAAAAGACATTCAGCAAAGGATTAATTAATACGAGACTAACACGCCTTTCTTGAGAGGATATAAAGAAGCGCATGACTTTGAAATAT